>NW_026998700.1:0-517 GCF_035044405.1 Drosophila montana | reverse complement strand
TTCATGGAACACTAGTAGCATCGTGTTGCCATGTCTCTACCGTGGAAGGGGTCCGACAAAATCCGTGCAGAGTACCGCCATCGGCTCTGCCACCTGTCTCGTCAGCATGCGACCATCCGCTTCCGGATCGACCATACTATTGCCAGGCACTCTTTCTCGGTGGCGGAATAGTTCACCTCAGTTTTCAGCAACTTCCGGCTCGCGTACGCTATCACTCGCTCCTGTCCATCAATCGTCTGCGTCAGCACTGCGCCGAGGCCATACTCACTCGCGTCAGTCTGCAAGACGAACCACGCGTCCTCTAACTCTCTTCGAGAAGTAGTGCCGGGCGTCTCGGCGCCTGTTATGGGCACGAGTGCGGGCATCGCGTCCTCGTGGCCGAACCACGCATTCTCCAATTCTTCTCGAGAGTTTGAGTCGGGCGTCTCAGCGCGGGCCGTGGGCACGAGTGAGTTTTCGTGTCCTCGTCGCCGAATCGCCGTTCTTCCACGACCATCTGGCAAACTGTAATTGGCCC
>NW_026998699.1:532500-745538 GCF_035044405.1 Drosophila montana | reverse complement strand
CTGCCAAGCCTCTGCTATCCTGACCCCATCCCCTTCCCTAGCCAGCATTTATTCCATTTCCCTTCCTTCTGCGGCATAAGCTGCTTAGGTGTATCCTTTATGAAAATGTAATTGTGCACGCACACGAGTGTCTGTGTGTCTGTGTGCGTGTGTGTGTGAGGGTGTGCGTATTTCTAACTAAGCCCTAATAATCCCCACTATTTGCCAAAATAATAAATATCCGGCATACACTTATAAACACTCTGCTGCAGCCGGCAAGAGTCAAGAAAGTTTTACCTTTCCCATTTTCCTTGAACTGTGCTCCCAATTTTATTCTTATCGAAGATTCTGTGCCTTAATTCCATTTCTGATAAGAATGCCTCTACCTTGTCTCATTTTGCATGTGGCTTAAGGTGAGTATTAGTCGATTTTGTTCGTATCTGACTACGTTTTTTATTCTACCAGTGGAAAATAAAACATCTACTGAAAATCAACCCAATGCAGATATGTCTTTTTCATAAGCATTATTTTTCTCAATTATGATATTTAAATTCATGTTCAAAGGACTTAGCAAAATCCACGTTCACGTGTGGAAAGCGAGTAAAAGATTAAAAAACGGCAAAAATCGTATAAATAAATTCGTATATCGACATTAGGTACTATGAAAATACACAGATCAAATACATATTAAATATTTCAAATATATATAGATCAAATCCATGTTCACGTGTGGAAAATGTGTGAAAAAACCAAAAAATGGGCGAATTCGGATAATATAAACTTAAAAGTTATATATATATAAATATACACAGATCTTATCCACGCGTATGTGTGAAAAACTAAAAAGTGGGCGAATTCGAATAATATAAACATATGTCAGCATCGAATACCATAAATTTATACAGACCAAATCCACGTTGGCGTGTGGAAAACAATTGACAACCTTAGAAGCAAGCCAATTCAAATAATTTAAATATAAATGTTATGCATATATCGGCATTAAATGTATATAGATCGAGATTGTTTTTGATTTTAACATTAAATCATAGAAATTCCAATTTTTAAACAAATATAAATCTGACATTCAGTTACTCGATTCTCGATTAAGGGTTCTTTATCTTCTATGGCAACTCTGTTAATTGTTTTTATTTAATTTTCAGCCAAATTTGAATCGGATTCGTGTCGTTCGCCTTGTGCTGAATCATCTCGGTAAGCTATTTAACAACATTAAGTCCATTTCGCGCCCTCCCCATTGAATGAAATTAATTTCCACTCTCTCTCTCTCTCTCTCTCTCTCTCTCTCTCTCTCGCTCTCTCTCTCTCTTGCGTACAAAAATCTCGTGTTATTTGTGATTGTCATCCACTGTACTCTTAAAGGGGGGAGCGACGCAGCTGATAAGATCGCAAGGAGGGCAAGGGGAGAGGGGGGGCTGGCAAAAGTTACCGTTGCGAGATAAAAGATTTTGTTATTAATAATTCAAGCGCGGCGCGTTTCCCACCTCACGCCTATGCAACGAAAAACGTTGGAAAATTGCTCAATTTTCCGTGCGAACTGTGTGCGCAAGAAGAAAGAGAAATTTATGCTAATTTGCAACAACTATCACTACTTAACATCAGGCAACAACAACAACAAACTTGACAAAGACCCCAACTTGGGGCACACACACACACGCACACACACACGCGCACACACACGCGCGCATAACGTCAGCGTCAGCGTAACGAAGTAACCCAATTAATTTGTGGCACTCATTAGCAACAATTGAAAATGCCACAACCAAAAGCAGCAGCAGCAACAACAAATGCCCCCCGCCCCGCCCCCATCCTTTTACCCCCCCACACCCCTGTCAGTCGTCAGGCCCGTCAACTTAGCCAGAAGTTTGAACGCTTGTAACGAATGTGGCCCGGCCACTGAGCCAAAAAAAACACTCCCGAAAATATGAATTGGATTGGGGCGAAAAACTCGATTGTTACGGAAAGGAAAAAAGTTTCGGATAATTCGTTAGTCGGGCTAAATACCCTACAGGAGAGTGTATGTGAAGAAAATAATAATATGTTTGTAATACTTTATTGAGTAATTTGTATAATAAATGAGAAAAATTACAAATTCGAATTGCTTATATTTACAGCAGGATTTGAACCACTTTTACCAAACGAAATTCCTTCCAAACTAAAATATAAATTCATAAGGAAAGAGAGGAACATAAGTTTAAGTTGGAATCAAGTTGGAATCAAAATATAATATATATTTCAACTTTGTTCAGAATTTTTTCAATATGATATCTGTTCCTACAATTGAATCATTAAGAGTTACCGAACTCTAGTATATATTTATAATATGCATATATAGTTACGGAATATACTTTGGTTGAATTGGAAAATATTTCAGTTCACATTTTATTCTCTGACTTAAGACTTAAATAGTTTTTCTTACTCTGAAATTTTTCAATTTTGTTTCGGTTTTCATAAGATTTCATTTTTGTCCATTAAAATTTCGATTTAAAAGAGATATATTACCTATTTAATGCGCCAACTCTTGGGATAATTAATAATTTGTTTTCATTAAGAAGTTTTCCTAATTAAGACACTTCCGGGCACAGCAGAAAAGCGTGTGAGATCCCCGATAAAAACATCAATTGAGATAAATGTCTATATAAATGCCTGATCAATTGCATTGAGACTGAGGGAATCCTTAATGAACAAACGAACGAGACGTCAATCAATCAATCAATCAATCAATCAATTTGCGGGCTTCGAATACGTTTGCCAAGGGGATTGTGTTACATTTCCTGTGATCGTCTTTTTTACGATCTAGGGCTTGTAGAGGGTAAATTTTGAACCAGGTCAGAGAGAGAGAGAGGGAGAAAGAGGGAGAGAAAACCGTTAGATAGTTCATGGACTCGGGCGCAGGTGTAGGGCAAATGCAAATATTTATGAAAACACCGACAAAATACAGAAAAAAAGGTAAAAATATGTTAACTAATTTTCGGCTTTGGTGCGTTGACGTGTGAAGCGGACGAGGCTGGGCGAGGCGGGCAGGGCAGGGCAGGGCAGGGCAGAGGGAAAACTCATTGGCCCGCCTCGCCGCACACCTTCTGCGCCTGGCTGTCCGTTAACGGACCGAGCGGCCACATCACCTGCTGGTTAGCCACAGGTCAGCGCTGACCTGTGCGTGAGTCGGGCCCATTCGAGGCGCTGTCAGTCGTCACTCAGCCGGTCCCTGCTCGGGCGCATGACATTTCTCTCTCTCTCTCTCGCTCTCTCTCTCTCTCTCTCTGTGTGCCCCGTTATGCAAAATCATGTGACCCGCCTGGCTGGAGGGCCTTCGATCGCTATCTGGGCGCTAATATATGCGTAGGCCGCAAAATACCTTCAGTAATGCATAACTCGAGCCACTTTTCCGGCCACCACCGGACATCGGACACCACCGTGCACCACCGAGCCACATTTGCGGGCTTTTCTTTTTTTTTTTTGTGTTTGTACACACATTTTTTTTTAGTTCTCTGTTATTTTGGGTTTTGATAGGGCCTAGCAGGGAATATCATTTAATTAACATTTTTCCTCGCTTTCAAGGCGCAAAATAATCACGCATAGGCGTATGTGGTATTTTATTGTGAGGGGAGGACCTCAAGCCGTCACAGTGGAGCAAAGCGTAGAAAATATGCACACAAATCAAGCATATATAGTTATGGTATTTATTTGTTTTTATATGTTTATAGTATATATTTTGTATATACCATTATTTGTACATATATTTATTCATATTATATATTGTTAAGTCTTAAAAATGATTAATAGCAATTTATTAGGTATTATTTATATATATTTCTTATACATCATTATTTGTACAGTTATTTATTCATATTACATATTGCAACTGTTAAAAATTATTTCAAATTTTAAGATTATTTTTTATTGCATCTTTGACATTCATTTAAAGAAATCAAGCTTATTTTTGAGTGTTATTTATTTTATTTCTGTTTCTAGTCTTTCCGAGAAATTCTTTCATTATATGTTTAAATTTTTATAAATTAGATTCCAATAATTTATTGTAAAGTAAAGATTTAACATTTTCTATTCAATAATTGTTTTTATAGCATATCATTTTTCAACAGCTTTTATAATCATGTTCGGCCCACTGTGCAACGGTTATACGCAGCTGATTTGATCTGTGGCAATGTGTGACCTTTGGCCTAAGTTATGATTATGGCAGCTGGAAACATTGACATTACTTAGCTCTGGTACCGCGCAGAGTTACATAAATTTAATTGTTGAGTCTTTGTCGTTGTTGTTGTTGTTGTTGTTGTTCTTTGCCAAGACACGCACGTTCTGGGCCCAGAGTTTTGGATCGGTAGGTGGGCGGCCACATTTGCATTTGCCCGCCGATTCCATTCTTGGCCAACTGAGTGTTACGTATCTCACGGATACGGATACGGATACGCATACGCATACGTGTTCGCTTACAAAATATGAACACATTTCCATTGCCTTTGTTTTAATATATATATATATATATATATGTTTTTTTTTTCTTTCTATATTTCCTTTGATTAATTAGCGGGTCGTCTTTTGAATTTGTCGGTCGACTTATTTTGGGCCCTTAAGTGCGATATTTGTAACACTTTGCTGACTTATTGTTGGCCCAGCTGAAAGAACTGCGGATGCCCGGTTCGGCATCGGTTGGTCGAGTCCCCTACCTACCTCTCTCCCCCCCTCCCTCCCTCCGTTCCCCCGCTGGCTCCGATAAGGCTAATTAGCCCATTACGCCATTGTTGTTGCGTTCGTCCGGCTCAATGTTAAAGGCTGCGGAATCTTGTTGTTTTTTATTTAACCTTACTTTATTTTACTTTTTGTGAGGCACACGTGTTGGCGTTGGCGACTTACAAATCTGCGCAATAAATTCCAATTTGGCGCCCTAATGGATCCTCCAAAACGGCCAATTAATTTGCCCAACTGAATGCCGCAATTAGTTTGGCACACAAAAAAAAGAATACTCAAATTTACCTATGACAGCACCTAAAACATGCTCGAGAGCATAACCAAATCCGGTATTTCTAATGATATTTTTTTTAAATTTATCTAATGTGGAGGAAGACACGGCTGGCTTGTAATTAATTCCATAATTTGTTAGACAATCAGAGAAAAAAAAAACAATTAAAATGTGAAAACTTTGAATCGATTTAATTAGATTTTATTGTATTTTTTCTTGTGCTTTTTAATTGAATATACTTATAATTATTCTATTGATATTGATATTGATATTGATAGATATAGATATAGATATAGATATAGATATAGATATAGATATAGATATAGATATAGATATAGATATAGATATAGATATAGATATAGATATAGATATAGATATAGATATAGATATAGATATAGATATAGATATAGATATAGATATAGATATAGATATAGATATAGATATAGATATAGATATAGATATAGATATAGATATAGATATAGATATAGATATAGATATAGATATAGATATAGATATAGATATAGATATAGATATAGATATAGATATAGATATAGATATAGATATAGATATAGATATAGATATAGATATAGATATAGATATAGATATAGATATAGATATAGATATAGATATAGATATAGATATAGATATAGATATAGATATAGATATAGATATAGATATAGATATAGATATAGATATAGATATAGATATAGATATAGATATAGATATAGATATAGATATAGATATAGATATAGATATAGATATAGATATAGATATAGATATAGATATAGATACAGATATAGATATAGATATTTATATAAAATATATTTACGTAAGTATTCAATCAATCGTTTTGGCCCTCGGGTAGTTGCTAGCAAACCGGTCTGATAATTAACAGGAAAAAGCCCAGTTTAACCGCAGTCTTTAGTAAAACAATTAAATAATGCCAGGACTTTCGCAAACAGCGCGATAATTTGCCAGTTGCCAGGAACATCCCCCCTCCAATCCGCCCTGGGCCCAAACAGCACCTGGTCCGTTCCCAGTAGGCAGGCGTCGCATAGATCAAACGTCAGGCCGAGATGAAGGTCCAGGAATTTATGTATCTAATACTTGGGCCTGAGGCACGCGCATTACTTTCAATTCGGCTGTAAGCCCGGGGAGTCCTTTCTGGCGCTGGTTAACAAGACAAATGCAATTTTAACGGCGACAAGGACAACATTCGTAAGCCCATTGATTAATTTGAAATTTATGAAGCGCTCGTAACTTTCGCTCTCGACGTGGGCTGAGGTCCACGGTTCCACGGTTCTACGGATCCAGGGCTGCATGGCTCATATTCATTTTAATTAAACGTCTCGCACCGGAACAGCAACTGGCGCAGGAGCAAGAAGCAGACTAAGATGCATACTTGACAATTTTACGTTAATCCCGGTCACGGAGTCAACCCCGGCCCATAATCGTAAACATTGAGCGTGCGCAAAACAGGCATAAATATCATTTGAATAACATCCGGGCGGAGCGTGGGCGAGGCCCTGGCCACCGATGCCGATGCCGGTGCCGGATGCCGGATGCCAGCGAGGAACACACCAGACGGGAGTCGCACCGAATTTGGACTCGACCTGAACGCGGCCACATTCGAACATGCAACTTAATTACGCGTGCCAAGCCGAGCGGCTTTTGTTATTATCATTTAGTCAGCCAGTTCTCGGGACCAGCCCAGCCCAGCCGAGCCCGACCCCACCGCAACCCCTGGCTGATGATAATGCTCTGGACGAGGCATTGGCTGCGCTTAATGAATTTATTTGTTACGCATGGCGTACTTTGAATTGGCGTCCACACACAGCATCTGAGCGAGAGACCTACGCAGTCCTACGCGGTCCTTCATTGTCCTGCATGGCCTTAATGAAATCCATTATTGCGAAAGCCATTTCCATTCCTTTCACACACACACACACACACACCGTGACACACTCTCGCACAAAGTAAATACACTTATTACGCAAAAGTGTTGTGCGCCCGAGCAGGGACTCCGCCTCACCCCTGCTCCGCGAGGCGCCCGAGCAGGGACTCAGGCCTACCCCTGCCCCGAAAGGCGTCCATACAATGTGAAAGGCATAAAACGCAGCAGGAGCTGCGATATTACGAGGGTTAGCCAGAAACAGCCAGGCAAATAATTTTGTGCGACAGCGAACCGATAATGATACCGAGTGTGAGCTGGTCTAAAGCGGCGTCAATTGCCCCGTTTTCGAGATGCAAATAGCAAATAGCACGCCCTTCGACACCAATTGTGTACGCCAACGGGGGGAGGTTTTGGCACTTGAAGCGCATTCAATTAACGGGGAAATGTATCCGGCATTATGCGTAGCTTTTATCAGTGTGCAATCAAATGGAAGAAATACTTGATTTTCAATATGCAAAAGATCTGAGAGTGGGCCGAGGGCTGGCATCCGCAGCTGGGCTATTGATCGACTAAGACTTTGCTCGTGAAGAGCACTTATTCCCTCTAAATGTAACTGACTTCACTTCTGTAAGCAACCAAAATGTTGAAAGAAGTCGTACCCCTTTCCCAAATTCCTTTGCAGTCGCAGCAAGCAGACTCTTGAAGGTTACTTTCAGAGTGGCGAAGATTGAATACCCTCGCCATATATTTATCTATTTAACTGTGTTTCCATGTCCATTTTCAACCGAATCTTTTTATATGACATAGTAGTCGGTCTAAATAGGACGTTTGTTGTCTTCCCAAGCTTCTGCCAGACAGACTTACAAAACTTTGATAGCCTTAATTATCCATTATTAATGGGTGCAATGCATACAAACTCCTAGCTCAGAACATCTTTTATTTTACAAAAGCAAAGATTGGTCTTTAGCTTTTAGCTTTTCATCCAATCTAGATTGCTATAATTGCAATTGAAATAGTTACTAGCTCTCCATCAACCTTTCAATAAACCCCTCATTCCACAGATGTTCTTAAAGCAATCAGCGACTGTAGCTGTTCGCTGAACTAACTACCCCTGAGAAGAATAACGAACCGCAATTTCTGGGGCGCAACTTTTTCATTACCCATGGCGCATCCTTCCTTCCTATTCACTGGCACACACAGAACTCTATCATTAAAACTTAAATGACCTTCCTGTCGACAGGCGAGGATGACTTTTACGACGCTTCTTTTTTGGCTGCTTCAAACTTTGACTCTTGATATCACACCCCGCCATTCAGAAAGAAGCTGGCCATCCAACCATCCATCCATCCATCCAGCCAGCCAACCAACTATTCATTCATTCATTCGTTCAATCTCGCACCCTCTGGACGAGCTCCCGTCGTGTCAGCTGCTCATGACATTCTATTACCGGCGTGCTGGATTGTATCTGTATTTGTAAATGTATACATAACTATCTTGAGCTGTATCTAGATACGCAATAAATGCTTTCTATTTAATGAGTTCTCTCCACTCGGCTGCTGTGCGGAAGTCCGCCACCTTCGATTGGAACTCAGACTTGGGGGGGGGAGGTCCTTTTCGGTTGGTTGGCGCTGAGCTCTATCGCTGCAAATTTACATGTTGGCGCTGCTTTCTTTATAGATACTATTTATGGGTTACCGAAGCGCCGTTCATGGCACTTTAATTGCCAGGAGGAGCGAGATCACTGCCCAAAGGATGGGGGCTGGACTCAACATATGTCCGACCTAATGGAGGGTTGTCGGCTTCTACGACTCATTTATCATGTGTCAAAATGTTTAACTAAATGGCACTTTGCCGAAAAACTTTCGGTTGGGTGGTCCGGTCCGGGGTCAGGGATAGGTTTGAGGTCGTGGTCGGGGTCGGGATCGGGGGTTGCTCGGCTTCAGTGTTTGCTAAGTAGTTACTTTTAATAGTTGCCGCTGCCTATCCAACATAAATAACTCTTGTCTTGTCTGCCCAAACACGCCCACTCTCGGCCCAAGTGCTAACAATCTTTGAGATACTTTTCGTATGCCCGTTGGCAGCGTGATGAATGAGCCGCCTAGAAGCCTCGGACGTAATTATATGCAGGCCCAAATGGTTTACACATGAAGATGACCGCAAAATGTCTTAATCGGGCGTGTTTCAGCTCAGGCCCAACCCTTGGCCCTAGCCCCTACTGATAATCCGGATAAATTCAACGGGCAAAAGGTTCAAATAGCAGCGAATTTATGTGCTTGAGGTTTGCTAAACGTTAAAAGCGATTTAATTACAGACTAAGCCGTGGCAAATTGTTGAAACAGGATTCTAAACAGGTCCTCAAGTTATTTGTATCTGGTTTTCACTGTGCATTTTTGGGACTTAACTGATTCTCAATCAAATCTAGCCCCAAAAACCCAACCCTAATTCTCTATAAATTTAATTAGATTGGGTTTAAATCGAACAAATCGTTCCATATGCGCTGAGAAACCCAATAAACACTTTTTCTTTTCAGCATAAGTATTAGAAAAAGTGAAAAATGTCTACATTGTGCTTGTATTTAGTTATTAAAGTTTACACCTAAATGCATCTTCATGTCAAATTTGCCAGCTGCCTATATATTTTAAAAGGATCCAAAAAAAATTAAATGCTTATTTCTACTAACAATCGAAAGTAAGGTACATAAAATAATTTTGCTTTCTAAAAAAGGCCGCTTAGATTCTTGCCTTATAAGCATAATCATGAGGATTTATACTTGCTTGCATCTTCATGTTACATTTGCCAACTGAAAGCCAGTAAGGCGGATATCGCAACACGTTAGTGTTTGCATTGGGGGGAGGGGCAACCTTCAGAACGAGAAATCAGTGCGAAAGCTAATTAAAGTGCAACTCAAGTGGTTGCAAGCGGTGCGATTGATATCGATATCGGTATCGGTATCGGGGCCGGTAGCTGTCTATGGGCATTATGTTTATCAGATGTGCATTCATTCGAATGCACTTCCTTTGGGCGCACTCAACGGCGACTTCCCGTTAGAGCAGAGCGAGTGCGAAATGCAACTGCAACAGATACGCATCAGTTGCACAAACTAAATAAGTAAATAAATAAACGTTCACTCAAGCGGCCGTAGGAATTGCAATTGCAATTCGAAACGGAGCTGTGAACTGCTGCCCCAGCCGCCCCATCGGCTCCCCGCTGTCCACACTGTCCCCACTCCAATTAGCCAAGTGGGAAGGCGGCTCGCAGACCGCTGCCGCCAGGCCATAAGGAAGTGCACTTTAAGCGGCGCGACAGCTGCGTGGCTTATCCAATTGGATTGGCCTGGCGCGATAAACGATAAACGATAGACGATAGACGCTGCATAATTGAAATAAACAAAAACAAAAACAAACACAGTCAACAGCCAGCAGCCAGCAGCCAAGGCACACAAATGATAATGTTGTTCTTGCTGATGATGATGATGATGATTATGTTGACAGCGGCGTCGACGACGCCGACGCCGACGTCGTCAGCGACGTTCAAGTGACGTTGAAATTGAATAAAAATAAAAATATGTATTCCACACAGTCAACGTCAACGGCAATTTCAACTAAAGTGCACGCAACAACAAATAGCAAAAACAACAGCAACAACAACAACAAAAACAAAGGCGACCACGACAATAGCGGCGACACCAACACCTCCAAAGTTGATTGATAAAAACTGTTCAGCTGAGTATAAAGTGCCAGCAAGCAGAGAGCAAGCAAAGCGGGGCAAAGGAGAGACAGAGAGATGCAAGCAACTGGCGTATCGAGTTGCTTCTCTAATGTGACAGCTCAATGCAATTTAGTTGGCAATGACAACCAGCAATAACAGCAACAGCAACAGCAGCAGCAGCGGCAGCAGCAACAACAACAACAGGAACCGCAGCAACTCATTCTATTATGCACAGTGCCTGACAGCATTATTCATTCAGCTGTGCATTTATATACGTACATTAATTATTTAAATTTGTAAGGAAGCATTTGTTTCTATTCATTGCGCTTGATTTTGCAAATAAGTAAGCTTGTGAAACAAATAAAGTAAGTTTAGCAGCGCTAATTTTTTAATTAGTAAAATGATAGATTGTATTTCCATTTAATAAGTCCAAGTCTTTGTTTTTGTTTAGGTTGTAATATAAGTTCATTTCGCCTTTTAAAATACTTTTCCATCAACATTTGTCGCTCATTGTATAGCCTGCATATATGGCGAGCACAAATACATACGCACACATGCATACACACGCGCATTCAAGTACTTGCATTTTAAGGCAACGAAAGGACGTAAAGATTGTGAAAAATCATAAAAATAATAAGGAACCAGAACTGACAAAGGCAACGATATGGGTGTGTAGCGATTGCAACGGTAATGGAATCGGTCAGGAGAATCGCGGGGAATGTGGGAAGCGGAAAAGGCAGGCAGCAAAACTGAAACTGTAACTGAAATGCTGCGCAAACAACTTTGAACGTCAATTTGTCAACTTGAAACGAAAATTGAATGCAAAGCTTTGCGCCACGACGCGCGTCGCTTACGTTGACAGCGACGCAAGCGTTGGCAGCGATGTCAGCGAAGGTAGCGGTAGCGCCTGTCGCAGTCAGAGCCAATTTCAGATTCATTTTTTGCTGGCGCGCTACGCGCTGCAGTCTAAGCATTTTCGTTGCTTTCTCTGAGCGGCTGTTGTTCATGTTGATGCGATGCGGTATTTCAATAGGGCATAGGAAGGGGATCGGGCTGAAAGTCAAGTCAAGTTAATGCCGTTATCGTAGGTGCGGCAAACATGACGCTGCCACAGTCGACGGTGGCAGAGGCGGAGACAGCGACAGCAGCAACGGCGCTTGATAATGAGCAGTTAAAGCAAGAAGCAGAAGCAGTCACGAAAGCTTCCGCAATGTTAAAATGCTGTGAGTATTAGAGGTGACATGAGCGAAAAAAGGGAGAGAGTAAGAGAGAGGGAGAGAGAGAGAGTAAGGTAGTAAGCGGACAAATGCATTGCGAAGTGCACAAGCTCTAACTCAGTTTATGCATGTGTATGCGTGAGTAAATTCGCCTTACGACGATAAAATTCGGCGAAATTAAAACCTGCACGTGTTGAGGACTTGCATACGAAGGGCAGAGAGAGAGAGAGAGAAAGAGAGACCACAAGCTAGGAAGAGAGGGAGAGCTTTTCAATATCGTTTATCGATCGAAGCAGGCGGGCAACAAAGTTGTCAACTCAAAATGCAAAAACAAAACTGCCTACGTGAGCGACGTCGACGCTGCTGTTTTTAGTCAGCTCCCTTGCCCCTCCGGCAATCGACTAACCTAACAACCCGCCCCTTGATTAACAAAAACAACCAAATTTGCCGTGAAATGCAATTCCTTTTTTGATTCTTTTTGCGATTCTGCTGACTCGCAAAATTTGTTACCGCGTTGTGAAGCTTTTTTGCGAATTTTGTTTTTGTTATTTTGTTTCGTCCAACAGCGGCGGCGGCAACGATAACAACTTCTCAACGACGGCAACAAAATTTACAGCTGTAGCTGCCGTAGCACAGTGGTACAAAGCGCACTACACTTGGAACGAACATTAGGTTTTTGTTTTATATTTTCGTCAAATTATAAGAAGCTTGTCATCCACTGTCAAAGAGTGCCACTAAACACATAAGATAAGGTATTCATACACACAGCCACAGTACACAAACACACGTACTCATCTGTGCATACATACGTACAATGTATGTTGTAGCCAAAATCTTAACGAGCACACGCGACTAGCCTATCCAGCGTCATGGCCGCCACTTTGCTACACGAATAGCCAGCTAATTTTTTTTGGCAGCCTTCGTCACATGCGCAGAAGCATCGCAATCAACACAGGCCCACTGTGCAACGTGTTGCCGTTGACGGTAGCGACAACAGCAACAGCAGCAGCAGGCACCAGCGATCGCCGCACGGGCGAAACTGAACAGAAACGAGAAATGAAAATAACGATTTGGGCGCCGAAATTGTTATACCCTAACTGACACCAATATGTAAATAATTTGATTTGCTATCGATATTCAACAGAGTGTTAGAAAAAATATTAAGTAACCAAAAAAGTCGTAAAGATATTTCGATTTTTAATAAGCTTTGCCATAAGGTAAAGAGAAGTTTAAAGAGAAGTTCTAAGCTTTTGGCAAAGCTCATGATATAGCGGTAATGATCTGTGCTAAAGTGCTAAAACCACAACAACAAGATTGGAAGGTGTTTGTAGCGTAAGGGCGGGGGCGTGGGGCGAGCACAAAACCAAGTGACGAACTTACGGCCAACAGCAGCAGCAGCGGCAGCAGCAGCAACAATAACAGCAGCAGCAGCAACAACAACAGCAACAACAACAAAAACAACAGCAACTGGCCCGTTTGGAGCAGCGCGCATGCCACACACAGTTTAAATATGTGAAATTAGTACAAATCGTGATTTCAACAGCGAACGACCGACGACGAACGACGAAGCGGCGAAAACAACAACGAACGTGTCGGGGGATCGTAACGTCAACGTCGAGTGGCAACACCAGCAGCAGGCAGCAAGCAGCAAGCAACAACAACGGCAGCAACGTCACTTCGCACGTATGTATTGCGGCAACAACAACATGCAATAAAACAGCTGATAGCAGCAACAAATAGAAAACCCAAAACAGTCAGCAGCAGCAGCAGCAACAGCAACAACAGCAACAGCAACAACAACAAAGCGTCGCATTATCAAGCGAGCAACCAACAGGTCTCCGGGCAGAGCAGCCGCAACAACAACAGCAGCAGCAGCAGCAGCAGCGGCTATGTCGAGTCGTTGAGTGAGCGAAAAAAAGCCCCCGCGTGCCGCTGCAACCAGCACATACACACACTTGCGCGCAAGCTTGCCCGTACGTGTGCCTACGCCAACACAAGCACAGCAAACACAGAGTCGCACACCTTTGCGTTGATTTTGGACGAAGCGACGTCGCACAGTGGTACACACTGGCTAACAAAAGCTGAACCCACGTGGTAAACGATCCATTGATAGCAGTTTATTATCCTTCTTTCTGTCAAACCCAATTTAACCAATTCGGTATTTATATAATATAGCTATTATATTTTTCACATTACGATAAAAATGATAACCAATTGATTAACAAATAATTATTTTAAAAAAGGTTTGGCAAATTGTTTTAAAATCCCAGTTTAAAGAAAGTTTCTAAATAATCTTATCAAATATTAATAACAAATTAAATGAACATCGAAAGGAACACTTTCTTTTCATATTTATAGTTACAGTATTAAAAAAAAAATCAAAGAGGATTTTAGTGTGTTGCTTACATTTTATTGAAAAAGTTCTACTCTATGCATATTAAAACGGTTCTCATATTTAATCCAAGTTATTAGCATTTTGGTAAATTGCATTTCAGTTTTGTACCACTGTGCATCGCTCAGTCGCGCGCTCTCTCGCACAAAGTGCAGCTGAGCTGCCGTTTGGTCGCCGCCGCCGCCACACTTGCCGCTGCCGTTACTGCTGCTGCTGCTGCTGCCGCTACGCTTCCTCTGCCACACAACCGCTAGCCGCGGCCGCCGCCGCCTCAGTCGAAAGTCAAAAGCAACGTGTTGTGGACGCTTTTTTTTACGTCGCGTTGCGTTTTGCGTTGCGTTGCGTTTACCTTCTTTGCTACCTTCCTCTCTATCTGTCTCTGTCTCTCTCCGGCAGCCGCTTGCGCGCGCGCGCGTATCCATCCAGCCCAACCGTACCAGCACCAACCACAGCCACACCAGACACACCACCCACTGCACCGACCGTCACAGCAGCAGCACCACCGTCTCCTTAACAGTTAACTTTCTCCGCACGATGTCCAGCAGCGGCGCCAGCGCAGCGCAGTACAAACTCGACGCCAACTCCAATGCCATCGCATTGATTGCGGACGCCGCAGCGCTGCCGCCGTCGCCGTCGGCGCTGGCATCGCCCGCGGACCGCATTGAGTGGTCGCGCGCAACGATCTTGGGCTTCATCGAGGATTATCGGCGCCAGCGCGTGCTCTGGGACCCCAACACCAAAGGCTACCACATCAAGCAGACCAAATACGAGGCCTTGAAGCTGCTAAGCCAAAAATATGGCACGGAAATTCGATCGATACGCTCGAAAATCAAATCGCTGCGCTCCTCCTTCCATCGCGAGCACGGCAAGGTGCTCAACGGACGCAGCCGCGGCGTTCACTATCAGCCCATGTGGTTTGCATATGAGGCCATACGATTTATTTTGGACGGCGAACGCGACGTTGACGCCGCCGTCTTGGATGCCGCCGTTGACGGCGACGTTGAGCCGGCTGCAACGGCAGCGGCAGCGCTGCTGGACTCGGAAGCAGCTGATAAACTGGCGCTGATGCATAGCCTAGATCTGGAACAGCTGACAGCTGCTGGCAAGCAACAGGTTGAGCAGCAGCAGCAGCACGAAGAGTTTGCTGCTCGCGTCGCTGCCGCTGTTGCTGCTGTGGCAGCCGCTGCAGCAGCGGCCAACGTCAGGGAACGGGAACACACCATGGACGCCGATGCAGCGGTCTCCGATGCCAATTCCAATGGCTGTGCGGGCAACAGCGGCGGCAGCGACGCAACAGCATCATCAGCAGCCGCCGCTGCAGCCGTCTCAGCTGCTGTGGTAAGCGCCTATTGCCTATTGCCTATTGCCTATTTCTTATTGATTTTATTTTGTTGTGCATATTATTTCTCATTTCTTATGCTCTATACACTGTAATGCCGCAGGGTATATGCGGTATGTACATATAGACATGTTTGTACGACATGCACAATCAAGAACACGTGCACGTACATGCATACATGCATACATAAACCCATACTATTGCAATCTTTTCATAATCGTACTAAATTAAAATCTATTTCGCTGAACATATCACTACCAATTCAGTTAGATAGAGTATTCAGCTATCGCGCATACTCAACTGCAGTATTCTTTTTTGTTTGTTGTTGTCGTTCCGGTAAAGCTTTTGCTTTTCGTGCGAGTGAGAATGAGTGTACGTGTGTATGTGTGCTTGTATACCTGTGCTTGTATGCGTGAGTGGTTTGACTTGTTTTGCGGCAACAGCAGCACACGCGCCGACGCTGCTGGCTCTGTGTCTAGCGGTTCGTCAGCCAGCAACAGCAAAAACTGTGGCGCACAGTGGCACGAGCATTTTAGTAACAAAACACAATATGTACATACATATGCACTGCTACTTACACAATTTCTTTGTACTCCTTTTGTTTAATAATTCGCCTTGCCCTTGCATAAAATTGCACACATCAAAAATATTGATTGGGTGGCAACACTGCAGTGACACTCAGCGCTGCAATTGTAGAAGGAATCGTTGCTCTCACCTGTTATTTCGAGTTGGTTTCATAACAAATTAATTAATCGATATATTATCAATTTATCGCGTCGGACCTTTGCAATAATTATTTGTCACTGTGCTGGCGCTGGCTGCTATTGCGTCGCATGCGCTTGATAAGCGTCGTCTGTTGTGCAAGTATGTGTGTCCTGTGTGTATATGTGTGTGTGTGTGTGTCAACTGGCTTTGATTTGCGCTGCTGCGCGGCTACGTTAGCCATAGCAATAGCCATATGTGTGTTGCATCAGCCGTAGAAATCGGCAGCTACACGTTTTGCGCCGACCCTGCCCCTCAGCGGCTGCCCCACCCCGCCCACCGGCGCTGGCAATGGACCCGCCTAAGCAGCAGCAGCTTCAATACAGCTAGTTGCTGCGCTGCGTTTTGCGTTTGTTTTTGATTTTTGTTTCGTTCGTTCGCTTCGTCCGTCTATTCGTCTTTTCGTCTGTTCGTCTGTTTCTCTGGCCACTCGTTGGTCCACTTCAATGTTGACTTCGCCGCGTCGCCACCCTCTGCCCCGCCGTCAGCTAATTTAATCTCCGCTGGCTCTCCCGCAGTCATCTGTATGCAAAGTGTGTCTGTGTCTGTGTCCGTGTCTGTTGCCCACATTTATTTATTTATTTTTTATTACTATTCTAATTTGTTTTTCTCTGCGCTTTATTTTTTGTTGCCTCGTCTTTGCCTATTATTATTTGGCTGTAGTTGTTGTTGTTGTTGATTTTGTTATTATTATTTGTCTGGCAAATTCTTTACATTTGCCATGATTGTTGTTGTTGTAGTTGTAGTTGTTGTTCGTGTTTGTTTCTGCTGCGGCTTTTGCTAATTTTTAACGATTTGTTTTTGCACGCTCTTTCGCAGACACGTTCCTCTTCCGACTTGGATGGCGAGAGCTATTGCAATATCAGCGCCGAAGATGTGAAAACAGAAATTGTAAGTACGACTACTTAAGCCCAGCACGATTAATTGTATTTTAATTGACCCAATGGGTCGTAACTCAAATACCCTGTACTCACACAAATTATGGGGCATATACACATGCACTTCAAATAAGAACTGTATATATATAAGGGTTGAATGGGGATACATTTGTAATGAAAATTGTCTGGAATAACTAAGAGTTAACTAACCAACCGTTCAATCCGTTTTCTTGGTTCGCCTTGGCTCCTTTGTCTTTGGTACACAGATCGAGCACGAACCTGAGCTGGGAATGCTCGACCGGCAGACGAGCACGCCGCTCTCCTCGAGCTACTATAAGCCCACGGATCTGACATATAATCCGCGCAAGCGCAAGGCGCAGATGGATGAGCTGGATGGCGGTGATCTCAGTGCTGGCGTGGGCGTTGGTATTGTCGGGGGCGTGGTCGGGGCTCTGACTTTGACGCCGATCAAGTCCACGACGCAGTCGCAGACGGCAACGCACCACCAGCAGCAGCAGCAACAACACCAGCATCAGCAGATGAACCACAATCAGATCGCATTTCATACGCTCCAGCAACACTTTAGCCACAATCTCAGCCACAGCAGCCACAACGGCAATGGGCACCCACAGCCGCAGCAGCAGCAGCAGCAACAACAACAACAACAACAACATTCCAATAACATGGCACAAAAACGTGATCGTGATCGTGATCTCTCCTCCTCGCCAACTATGGGCAATCATATAACCACTAACAACCACCACTCATCCACATCCTTGGAGCTGCACTCGCTGGCGACGACGACAACAGCGAGCAGCGGCATCTCAAGCAGTGCTGCCACGCCCAAGATCAGCAGCAGCCACAACAACAACAACAACAGCAGCAACAATCTGAGTGCCAGCCATGTGGATGAGTACGGAGTCTTTGGTGAGTACGTGGCCATCACCATACGCAAGCTGAAGACATCCAAGTCGAAGATCGTGGTGAAGCACCTGATCAACAATCTGCTGTACGAGGCAGAGCTGGGCAAGTACGATCAGGGCATGCCGGCCTCCAAGGAGCCGCCACAGCTGTACAAGATGCAATAGACGGGGCAGGTCCTGGGACTGGGACTGGGCCTGGGATGGCGCCCGAGCAGGGACCGAGAGAAAGAAGAAAAAAAAACACGCACTAGTCAGCAACGCAAACAGAGCAACAAGAGCCAACAATTCTAAGAGTAGTTAGGGGCGGGTTTAGAAGCCAAGCGCATTTCATTCAGGGACAAAGACCATTTAAGTACTTTTATACAAATACATAAAATAGCATATACATAACATGTGTACATAAATACTATATAGACGCATATCAAGCATATCAGCGATATCGCACAGATTAGTCAATCAACAGTCAATCAACAGTCAATCAACCGCAAACCCACGAGAATCCTTTCTTATTTTTTTATTTGTTTTTTTTTTGCCAAGGGAACCGCAAATATCAACATACAATTAATTAAAATGAATTAAATATTACGTTTAATATTATTATTATTTCCCTTTTTGTTTATGTATCCTTTTTTAATTATGCAAACTGTGTAAATCCGTATACACACTTTTTTTGAGTTTTATTTTTTATTTGTTTACCTTATTTACATTTGGCAATAACACTTTGAACTCAGGTGCCTTTATTTCGTAGTCAATTAAGAGTTGTTATCTTATGCATTAATGAATCGATATACATTAAATAAATGTATTTATATACACACATATATGTATGTATATATAGTAAGTGCCCATGTTGAATCAGCAACAAAAAACTGTAAACTTAATTAAATTTTGTTTTGGGAACATATCAGATGTTAACGCTATAAATACTTACTTACACATCTTTCCCACTTAAAGCGCGATGTACATAAAAAATATAAAAAACAAAAAACAAAAAACACAACATGAATATATTTAAGTATCTATTACAATTTTGTTACTGAAACTTATTTGAATTGAGCAAAAGTTAACTAATAAAACTGTTGAATTATTTCATTTTGAAAATGATATCAATGCCTATATAAATGCATCCGATCTGATTCATAGGGAAGTTATCATCCGACTTCTCCATCTTCAATCGAAGTCTACTAATATATTATGCTAAAACATTTAAGGCGGGTTCACGTTAAGGGGTGAAGGTTAAGCGGGTTCGCACCTGGGAATATCTAGCGGGAGACCTGCAAGTTTGAACTGGTTTCTACTGATTTCTTCGGGAGCTCTACGTATCGAATCGAAACTCTGCTTACTGCGCATTTATAATGCGATTATTCGTAGCACTCGTGCCTAATTTGTGTTCTGGGTTCTGGGCCGGGCAGCACACAATGGAGTTCGTTGTTTGCCTGAGGCCTCAGAATATGAGATCGGAACATTTGCTGCTTGTTTTGATCATAAATCAGAGAAGCTCTCAAGTGTAACGAAGAACTAGGCAGAATTGCCTGAAAAGCATTCAAATTATTAATTGCAAAAACAAAACAAATCGAAATTCGAATGCAAAATATCTGAGAAGAGAATATTGTATATTATATTCAAATTAATTTTGATTAGTGATCAAATGTAGTTTGAACTTTGTTGGAAACAAACAAAACCTTGAGGCAGGGGCACGTACACCCCTTGCCGAGCACGAAATCAAAGCAAATTAATTTTATACCCATTGATAAGAGCTAGAAATAAACGTCAGCTGATAAGAGGCGTTGAATAGACTCTATTATCTAGATCAAGGCCACATTGTTTTAAGGAGCTCCCCATGAAGAGGTTCATTTGATTCAACAAATGAGACTCATTGGAACTAGTTCCAAGAGAAATAACACAAAATACTAGAATACTGTAGCTAGTTGTGTTTGAAGTAGCCAAAAATATTTGATTTTTGATGAAATTTAAAATAATTATATTATAAAAGATTCATAAACAGATACTTCGGAATGTGTGTAAGTACAGGGTAACTGCTAGTCGAGCCATGCACAGATTAAATAAGCCCTCAACACACCTAATTGAACTCCAATTAGAACCAGCCTTCAGTTCTAGGCGTTACGTCTGCGTCGTACGGGTAAACGTTTAAACATAGTATCGATGCCTACCCACAAGTATCGAGTACATAGTATTTCTGTAAAGCTAGAAATAAACGTCAGCTGATAAGAAGCGTTGAATAGACTCTAGTATCTAGATCAAGGCCACATTGTTTTAAGGAGCTCCCCATGAAGAGGTTCATTTGATTCAACAAATGAGACTCACTGGAACTAGTTCCAAGAGAAATAACACAAAATACTAGAATACCGTAGCTAGTTGTGTTTGAAGTAGCCAGAAATATTGGATTATTGATGATATTTAAAGTAGATATATTATAAAAGATTAATAAACAAACACTTCGGAATGTGTGTAAGTACAGGGTAACTGTTAGTCGAACTATGCACAGATTAAATTAGCTCTCAAAACACCTAATTGAACTCCAATTAGAACCAGCCTACAGTTCTGGGCGTTACGTCTGCGACGTACGGGTAAACGCTTAAGCATAGTATCGATGCCTACCCACAAGTATCGAGTACATAGTATTTCTGTACACAACTGACGTTGCGTCGAGTGCGCCAGTTCGTAGAATTTGTGGCGATTTTCTAGGAAGCGAGCGGCAGAGCAACGTGCCTCGACATGTTGCTCCGATCGTCAACGGGCGGGCGCTACGGGCAGAGCGGGAGGAGCGGGGGAGTGGAGCCGGGGGCAGTCGGCAGTCAGTAAAGATGACGCAATGTTTTTGAAAACCATCAACAGGCCCCAAGCAGCTGTCGTTTGTTTCGGGGCTTTTGTTTTGCTCGTCGCGTTTCGTTTTGGTTTCGCTTCGCGAAGCTGAAAGCAACATCAAATTGTATACATATAAAAACTAATGATAAATTCTACACACACACACACACACACACACACACACACGCACACACACACACACTCGCGGGCAGACTGCGAGGCTTTAACTTGAGCTCTGGGGCCCCCATGTCAACAATCAACAGTTTGCCATAAATTATTTTCGCAAACAGTTCGCGCCAACCGATGCGGCCCCAGGGAGCCAGCACTCCACACACACACACACACACACACACACACACACACACGTATGCAGTATTGTACAACAACAGTGTTGATAAGCGACCATATACACACAAGTCTATGTACATGCCCCTACGATTGTCACACAATCAAGCATTGAGCAAGCTACCCACCCGCGCCGCGCTCTACGCAGCTCACGAGTTTGATAAAAAATATATATGTATATATAGTATATGTAGATATACACTATGTATGGCAGGGTAAAAAAACAGAGGCGTTAAGAACCCTGCTGGTGTCAGTTAGTATTGGGAAAGGTTGGAAAGTGTTGTAAATCAATTAGCCAAAAGCGTTTCACAACAACAACAACAACAACAACAGCAATAATAACGAGAGGAAGAAGAAGATAGAGAGAAAAGTAAGTCAAGAAACTGCGTCGCAGACGATGCTCAACAATGTTGTCCAAGCGCATTCTGAAAGGGCAGCAAGAGTTGAGGCTGCGACTGGAACAGAGGGGGGAGGAGGAGGGGGAGGGGTACATCCAGTCTGGTTGTCGTTGTTGTTGTTGCATTACCAATATGATTTATGGCTAAACAAAATGCACAAATGCTGTTACCAGCCATTACGATAGTCGTCTGCGATTGCTGGCTCGTAAATTACGAGCTACGAGGCGACTTCCTCGCCCCCTCCACCACCACCTTCCCCTCCCCCACTCCTGTTCAACAAAGTTCCGGATGTTGCAACAACGGCTAAGCGAGGCAGAAGGCGTTGCTGTTGCAGCTAATTTGTTGCTCCAAAGGGACAGCGGACAGGTAATGCAGCTGAACAAGTTGGCAGAAGTTCAGTTGCCTTTAAAGTTCTCGAGTTCTCTGCAGCAAGTTTAATGGACGGGGCAGAATAACCCAATAATAACTACGACTATCTATCAAATATTTATCAGCACTAATAAACTATATAGACTAATTGAAAGCAGACATTAAAAGCAATAACAACATATAAGACAGAAGACAAGCAACTGCAGGAGAAGCTATCCCAACATGGTTCGACTATAATTCTCATCGAGGAAAAACTCTATTCCAATATAGGAATATGAAAATCAATAGGAGAAACATAAATCAATTGATCAAGAGTTCCAAAAAAATATCCTAAATTGAAGACGAAGCAGTTTCAGTTCATATTTTTTGAAGGAACTATGCGAACCACTCCGAACAAATGATCTAGTTCCCCAGCGCTCCCTATAATTTCTTAGACTACCTAGATTTATTTAAGCATTCTGCTTAAACATAACCCACAATCTAATATTATTTACTAGCGGGTATAACCCTGCCTTGCCCGTGGCACGTATGTTATAAAATCAATGTTTTCAAAAAGCTTTGAAAATGATTTTGAAACTGATCGGACGGGAATCAATCAACTTTTATGCAAATCGGACAAAACTTAAAATTCACCATAAAAATCTTTAAACAATGCATTTTCCACCGAAGGACCTCCATTTCCACCAAGGAGGAATGGATTTTCCTAAAAGTGTGAAATAACCCTCAAATGAATTTGAACATAGATCTTTGAAAATAAGTTTGGGTCCGATCGGATGGCAAACAAAAAAGTTACATACAAACGATTTTCGCGATTTTTCCACACTTGCGGGTGGAATTTCCCGAAACCCCGTCTTAACGTGCACCTACATCACATAAGGTAACTACAGTGAAAATTTCAGCTTCCCAGCTCTTACGGTTTGGGCTGTGCGTTGATCACCAATCAGTCAGTCATTCAGTCAGTCAGTCAGTCAGTCAGTCAGTCAGTCAATCAGGACAAACAGTTTTAACTATAGAGTTAGAAGAGGCTTCTAGAATGCATAACGCTTAAACATAATGAATACTTTAAGCTGGCGACTGCTTCAGATTTTAGTTTTCAAGCTGAGCGACAAGTTTTGACGATTTTTGGCATTTAACTATTCATATTTTTATAATTTTTATTTATTTATGTTTTTATGTCAGCTGTCTTATAAGCTGACATAATAGCTTTAAGATTATAAGAAATAATTAAAGGCCCATTAAATTCATGAGACTAATAATGGCAGAAGCCGAACAATAGCACAGCATTCAAATCAAATTGCCCAGAAAATAAAACTGAAAAACAAAAGAGAACAAAAAAAAGTGGGAGAAGTAAAAAATAAAAATCATTAAATGCACGAAATGGCAGAGAAATGTGCCAGGGCCATTAAGAATTACGAGTATATGGCCCAAAAACGAAGAAGAAGAAGAAGAAATAAAGAAAACAAACAAAAAAGAGCCAAAAAGAACTCGACAACTGGAGAGCTGGAAGGCTGGAGAGTAATTATAAGGCGAAGATCACGTATTCGCATTTTGCAAATGTGAATGCCATAATAGAAGGACGATTTATGCCCAGAGACAGATGCAGACCCAGGAAAATCAAATATAAAGACCAAAAATATTTGTTGTTTGGCTGCGCAAAAATAAATTTCAGCTCGTATACCCTCTAATTGCAAAAGTGTCTGATAAAAGGGCATGATGAAGCGGCAGATATTTAGTGCTAAGTTTTTGCAGCAGAGTCTATGCAGAAAATATGTCCATCTATGAGTCTAACTAACTACTATCCATGTGAACTCTGTTCCTTGTGAAGCTTTTCAGATGAAACTTGGTTTGAATGTTTCCATTTTCTGTAGAAATAGGTTATCCTCAAGCTGACCAGTTGAGTCTATGCCCAGAAAGCACATCGATCCGTCAATCTACTATCTATGTGAACTCTGTTCCCTGTGAAGCTATTCAGCTGAAACTTGGTAGAGTTGTGTGTTTATCAGTAAGATACAGGTAATCATAAAGGTGGCCAGTTTAGTCTATGCCCAGAGGGCCATCTATCCGTCTAAATATCTGCTATCCGTGTGAACTCTGTTCCTTGTGAAGCTATTCAGATGAAACTAGGTTTAAATGTTTCTTTTTTATGTAACAACAGGTTATCCTAAGGAACTAAGTTCCTTGTGAAGCTTTTCAAATAAAACTTCGTACAGATGTTAGTTTATCAGTAAGATACAGGTTATCCTAAATATGACAGGTTTAGTCTATGCCCAGAGGGTCCATCTATCCGTCTATCTACCATCTATGTGAACTCTGTTCCTTGTGAAGCTTTTCAAATACGACTTGGACAAAGGTTTCTTTATCAATAAGATAAGATAGATCCGATTATATAGCTTCATATATATACTTCAATCGAGGGTATTTCGTGTGCAGCATTCAACTGTATCGTCGTCTATGCCCTAGCCCTGACAACGCTCGCAAATGCTAAACATTTTGCCAGACGGGGAGCCACTCGAAAGCCTCCTCCAGTAATTGGCTCACATTACACAAATTCAGAGCCGAATCCAACTGCGACTGCAAACCGCAGACCCGTCCACAGTTTCAGCTTCAGCTCCAGCTCCAGCTCCGGCTCCGGCTCCGGCTGCAGTTCCAGCTTCGGTTTCCACTCAAACTCCGCCGATTCCCACTCCTTAACCCGGACATGTCCCCGGCTCGACTGGTGTTATTGTCGTGGCACAATATTGTTTCCAAAAATGAAACGAAACAAAACAAATACGTGACCAGAAATTAAAAACAAAAAAAAAAACAGAAACAACAACTAAAAATATAAATAAAAATAAAAATAAAAGGCAAAAACTGCGCCAGCTCTGAAAACTGTGCAAAATAATATAAGGAAACAACAAAAATCGCGTTGATTTGAATTTTAAAATGTTTTCATGGCATTTGTTTTGCACTGCGCACAGTGGCACAAACTACGCTAAATGAGCGTTAAAAGGCCGAAGGCTAAACACGAAATTGGTTAGAAACGATAAACAGTATAATATATATTTATATACAACAAGTAAAATCTTAAATACATTTTACCGAATTCCAGACTGGGAATCCAAGTTAAGAATCGTCATAAAGAATTGGAACTCAATAATAATATTTGAATACAAACCATTAAAAAGTTAAAGAGGCGTACAATTTAATTAGTTAAATATATAATATTAATAGAAAAGAGAAAGGTAGATCATTATTATTTATGGGCGTATGCGCAATATTTAACCTAATTTGCAATTCAACTAAACAATTCTATATTATTAATAACAAATAAAAAGCAGCTCATCTTATAAGAATCCAAGTTAAGAATCATAACAAAAGACCGAAACTAAATAATAATATTTAAATATGAATAACCATTAGAGAGGAGAAAAAGACTTTTAATGGGCGTATGCGTAATTTTTCCTAGAATTTACAATTGATTTAAAATAAATATTATTAATAGAAAACAAAAATGTTGATCATAATTTATTCCTTATTTGTATTCTCTTCTTTTTATTGAAAGAAAAGGAAAATGATTTTGAATTGGATTATGCGTCGAATGCGTAATATCCTATTAAATTTAAAATTCAACTAACCAATTATATTTTAATAACAATTAAGAAAAACTGCTCATAATTTCAGTTTGGGTGTGAAGTATCCAAGTTAAGAACCATTAAAAAAGACTATTAAAAATGTGAAAAATCGTATAAATGGGCGTATGCGTAATATTTCATAGAATTTACATTTAAGGCAACCGAATACATTTTATTAATAGAAAAGTTAAAAATAGCTCGTAATTGTTTCCTTATTGAGACAATTTTCTATCATTGAAAAAAAGTGATAAAGGTTTTGAATGGGCGTACGAGTCGTATGCGTAACAATGCATTTCATTTAAAATTCATCTCGCCAAATGTAGATTATCAATAAAAAAAAAGCAAGAACAGCTCGTACTTCTTTCCTTATTTAAACACTTTTCTACTCATTGTAAATTACATTCAATTTAAAAGCTGAGCACATTATAAATTTAATGCATACGCTGCGTATGTGTAATAATTATGACGTATCTCCCAATCATGCACACATATCTTTTATCTGAGACTAGGATTATATTCTCTCTAAACTGGGAAGCGATGTTGATAAACCTAGTCTCGAGGCGAATATATCCGACTTGGGGCACCACTTTTGCCCTTAACAGTTCAATTGGCAACTTCGGTGACCTCACGTCGCAGCTGATAAATCATAAACATCTCAAGGCAATGCCAAGGCCATTAGAGACTGCAACTTTCTAAGCACACACAGAGGACGCAAAGGACAAGCATTGGGGCATGCGAACACATTTAATGCGGCATTCATGAGCCGGTTCCACTGTCCTCCACTTGGCCGCTATCAACAAAAACTTTTACACTGCCATTTGCTGTCATTGTTGCTGCCGCTGCTGCTGCTGCTGCTATTTTCGGTTGCGGCCATTACATTTCACCAGCAGCAGCAGCAGCAGCGGCAGCGGCAGCAGCTCCAGTTCGAGGCCCCAACTCCCCGCTCCGCCCGCAGCCGCAACAAAGTTGCAGCGGCAACAACAGACGTTGCCTCATGTAAATTGTCGAAAACAAAAAATAAATAAAAAAAAAAAATGGAAAAGGCAAAGAGAAAAAGTGAACAAAATTTTGATAATGAAACTTTTCAACGCAATAAATAATAACAAGCTGGAGTTGGGCGGGGCGTGGCGGGGTGGGGCGTGGCGGGTCGCGGTTAAACTAAACGCCATGTCAAATATTGATTTCGCGTTGAATTTGTGATTATTTCTATAAATATAAAACGTGTCCACAAACAAAACGCAGCGGGGAAAGGGAAACGGAACGGCAAAGCCTCTGTCTGCTTAGGGCTGCGGCTGGGGCTGGGTCTGGGCTAGTTTCACTTTGTCTCAGTCACAATCGCAGTTCCCAGCCCCTGCTCGGTAGCCGGTTCACACCCCAGCAGCCGGCGGCACGCGTGCGACGCTGATAAAGCCCCTTATTGCCGTCTAGGTCAAGTTTCATAATGTTGGCAATCGAGGAAATGGGCGTAAATGGGCTCTGTACCCTATAAAAGGGCACCCGGAAACTCAACTAACTAACTGACAGCTCGAAACTAGTTTGATTTTAATTACAACAGCTTCTTTAATTCTTAACATGCATTTACAATGAGCTCCTTATGTTAACTTTTTGCCACCAACATTAAATGTGCGTCAAAATATGTGTCGATAAAAAGATAAAACTTAAGTTTAAGTCATCCTCTCTAATATTTAACAAGTAGTTACAATGAGCTCCACATTGCAACATTTTGTCACTAAGATAGAATGTGCATCTATTTATCGATAAAGAGACAACATTTTAGAAGTTCAAGATGGTTGTGGGGATTTCTTGATGATTTTTTTACTGAAACAGCTTGCTCAAACCTTAACAAGCACTTACAATGAGATCCTCATGTTAAAAATGTATTGATAAAAAGGCAATGCTTAAACATTCAAGATGATTGCTGATCTTAAAATTTTATTTTTATTTAAACAGTTTATTTAATCTTTACCAAGCAGTTACCATGAGTTCCTCATGGTAACTTTTTGCCACTAAGATAAATTGTACTTCAAGTTAACGATAAAAAGTCAAAAGTCAAGGTGGTCTTAATGGTGTTCATAAAGGGAAGCTAACTAGTAAATTTGAGGAAACAGTGATTAATTTTAGAGGGTATCTTCGAGTCGCATACTCTCGAGTGGCGCAGTGAAACTTGTTTTCTTTATGATTTTATTTATTTTGGCGCTCTTGTTTTCGCATATGGGCATAAAACTGAAAAATAAACAGACATAAAACGACATACAACCAAAATTGCTATGCAAATACAGAATATTAACAGAGCGCCCCGCAGCAGCCCGAGCAGCCCCCGCATAAACAACACACCTGGAGCAGCGACAAAATGTCGTCTAGCTATGGGTTCTACTTGCCTATATGTAGACACTGAAGGTGTGGCCGTTGCTATCGTCTCGCCAAGGCGCAATAAAAAAATATTCAAATATTCAAAGGCGGACCCGAAAACTACATTAAATAATAAAGAAATAAAACTGAAAAGGCGTCTTCCAATTTCAGTTGTGTCGAATGTTCTTTGGCAAAAATGCAGTGGAAATGGAGATAATAGAGATAAAACAACTAACATCTTTATGTATTTGGAGAATGTGTTCTACTTAACAGTGCTCTGTTAAGTTACATAACATACATATGAAACATTCTATGTTAATGTCAAAATGCACTGGAAATGGAAATTACTAACATCTTTATGTATTTGAAATGTGTTATAAATAACAGTGCTCTGTTATGTTACATAACATACATCTGAAACATTCTATGTTAATGTCAAAATGCACTGGAAATGGAAATAACTAACATCTTTATGTATTTGAAATGTGTTATACTTAACAGTGCTCTGTTATGTTACATAACATACATATGAAACATTCTATGTTAATGTTAAACGCAGCTTTTCTAATGTTTAACTGAGAAACAAATCGAACTTAAAGATCAACAATTGGGTACAATGATTATGGCGCTCTGTTACAAGCATTAGCTTGCTCTGTTAAGTGGCTGTTGGCTTAACATTAAAAGCGTTCTCTTGATATTCGAAGATACGAATGCACATTTTATATATAATAATTATTGCATAAAGATATATGTATATACATATATAGGTATGTACTTGTGATGAGCATTATTATGTCAAAAAGTGGAGAGTGTTGTTCTAGTGTAACGTTTAATCGGTTCCATGATATGCACTTTTTGCCCAGTCGAGGGCACTTTTGAACTCGCCAAAGTTGTGTCTCAATCATAAATACAATGATATTGCATTATTCCATTTCAGCCGAATAATTTGCTCGGAATTATCGATGGAATTACTTGCATGACTTGGCAGGCCGATGTACAATCGGGCTTTATTATGTGGAGCAGAGATAAAGAAATTTGTGCCTGAGCCGGCGCTTAATTTCTTTATATTTATAGAACATTTTCACATTATTCCAATAACGTATCTGGGCTAGTTAGAAAACCAGTTCTAATGCACACTTTTGCATAGGATTCAGTCATAAACAGCCCCTGAGATAGTCGCAATATTCACAACTACATCGAGACAACTCGCACGATAACTCATAAATATTCAACTTTAGTTATGGTGTCTGCTGAATATTTTGATACACTTGCGAGTGGGCCGGGTACTTTGGCTATGTCAACAGACTTGACAGAGATGCAGATGCAAATTGATGTATGCTAATATATATTCATATTTTCGATATGAACACGTTGATCTCGGCTAATATAAGTGCTAGAGTATCTTGTAGTCGTGCACTTCCAACTAAAGCACTAATGCTTGTTTATTTTTGTGCTATGCATTTTTAACAAAATATGGTTTTCTCGGGTTGATAATATCTATCAACAGTTTAATGAAGCTCCTTAAGAGCAGGTCCTTGCCTGGTGATATTTTGAGTTTCTGTCCTAATATTATCTATATCGATCTTTTATCAGTTTCTGAAACATTGGCAGTCCGATTGGGTACAGTTATGTTTTTCAGTTCCATAATTCAAATTCTGCCTAACACTATTTACAGGTGAAACTTTATTTGCGTTGGAAGGCAACAAAAAGATCAGAGGAGCAGGACGGAAAGTACATCCTTAAGGCTGTAAGACGATTGATGAACTATCAAAATCAACTGCAGGAAAAGCTGGCCGAACATAACTCAAATAAAATATGCATCGAGTAACTGAGAGTTCAGATATATTTTGATAAGCAGATAAGAGTTAACCAACAATGTGTTAACATTAAAAGAATGCTGGATTAGATATTTAAAATATAAAATACGTTACTATAAGAACCAGTTGAAGAAACAAAATAATTCAATTAATTAAAAGGACCAACAAATATCCAAAATCGAAAATAAAAACCTAGCCGTTCCCACAGATGGCATTCCCTTTGGAGATGCTTTGAATAATCATAAAAGTAAATCGAGAATAAAGATTTGTTTGAAGTGATAATGGGACAGGAAAGTTAAAACCTTATCATATGTATCACGTTCCATTAATATATGAAACGAAGAAAAACTCCCAGGTAGAGCATTGTGTGTTAGTGTATTTAAGATTCGAGTGCTTTTTGTGTGTTGTTCTGTGTATACCTCTGTTTTTTTTTTTTGTATTTGAATTCCAATATTGATTACGTCTGTAAACAAATAGTAAAATCGTGTTCTCAGTTTGCAAATATTTATTCGATTTTTCAGCACATGGACACCCCGAGACTCACAAGTACTCAAACAGCCAAACACACAAAAACAGCCAAACACACAGGCATTCACAGCTGAATGCACGACTGAAAGTCATTGAGTTAGACAGAGAGAGAACGATAGAGGGAGTGGGGTTTGGGGGGGAGAGTGAAACCCGCCAGACGGACCAGACACCATCTGCCGCTCGGAATAGAACTATTAATACGAAAGCTGGAGAGCTGGAGAGGGTCCGAGCTGCTGAGCCGTAGAATCTGCGTAATTCCCTTCCTGGCCTTATCGCCAGAAGTGTCGGCGAGTTGCATTTCAATGCGCACGCTTCGTCACGTCTCGTCGGGGGCAGACTTGTTGTACTCGCATCGATCTATTAAACGTCTAGCCGTCTCGATTGTAAAAACTATAATGGCCGTTAACAAGATCGCTGCATCTGGCGGCTCCCGTTTAGCACACGGCCCAGGGCCAATTAGTTGGGCAAACAAATTGTGCTCAGGAATTTTGCATTTCGAATTCGAAGCTCAACATATGTTCGGTTAATTTGGGTTCAAAACAACTAAATGAGAAATATGAATGCTAATTACTCTCGTTGTAAATTGAAGAAAAACTGTTTTTGACTCTTTGGAATGCCACTAATTAAAACAAACAGCTAAAAATATACGTTTATCGTTTCTATAGTATTCAAAGATATTTTAAAGAAATTTTAAATATATCCTCGTCATAGATGTTATTATAATATCATAATACGCATTTTTTATATCTTATGCCAAGAGACTTGCTGTAACTTGTAAATAAATCAAGTGTCTTTTAGCCTGTTTTTTGTCAGCACAGCCAAGTTTGATAAAGTATCTTTCAGCTAGCTTTTTTTCCCTAATAGATACCTTTCAGCACAACCAAGGTCGGAAAAGTAACTTTTGGCTAGTTATTTCCCCTTAAAGATATTTTTCTGTACAGCCAAAGTATCTGATTGTTGTTTCTCCTGGAAGATACTTTTCAGCACAGCAAAGTATCTTTCAGCTAGTTACTTCCCCGAAAAGTTACTTTCCAGCGGAGCCAAAGTATCTTTCGGCTAGCTATTTCGCCTTAAATTTACTTTTCAGCACAGCAAAGTATCTTTCGGCTATATATTCCCTCTTAAGGATACTTTTCAGCACAGCCAAAGTATCTTCTAGATAGTTTTTTCTCCTAGAAGGTACTTTTTAGCAAAGAAAATTATCTTTTAGCTAGTTTTTTTCTCTTATTAAATCATTTTCAGTATAGCCAAAGTCGGCAAAGTATCTTCCAAATAGTCATTTCCCCTTAAAGAATCTTTCCAGCGGAGCTAAAGTCTTCAAAGTATTTTTTGGCAAGTTATTTTCCCTAAAAGATCTTTTTCAGCACAGCAAATTATCTTTCGGATAGTTATTTCCGGGAAACGATACTTTTCAGCACTGCAAAGTATCTTTCGGTTAGATATTTCCTCTAAAAGATACTTTTCAGCACAGCAAAGTATCTTTCAGCTAGTTATTTCCCCGAAAAGTTACTTTCCAGCGGAACCAAAGTCGGCAAAGTATCTTTCGGTTAGCTATTTCACCTTAAAGATACTTTTCAGCACAGCAAAGCTAGTTACTTCCCCTAAAAGATACTTTCTAGCGGAGCCAAAGTCGGCAAAGTATCTTTCGGCTAGCTATTTCACCTTAAAGATACTTTTCAGCACAGCATAGTATCTTTCGGATAGTCATTTCCCCGAAAAAATACTTTTCAGCACAGCAAAGCTAGTTACTTCCCCTAAAAGATACTTTCTAGCGGAGCCAAAGTCGTCAAAGTATCTTTCGGCTAGTTATTTCCCCGAAAAGATACTTTTCAGCACAGCAAAGTATCTTTCAGCTAGTTATTTCCCCGAAAAGTTACTTTCCAGCGGAGCCAAAGTCGGCAAAGTATCTGAGAACCACTTTGGCTGTAGCTCTTGGACACAAACACGTCACATAACAGGCCGCACAGTCAAGCTGATAAGTATACATACACATGTATGTATTTGCATCTTATGTAAATCTGTCAGCCTGCACACACACAGTCACACACTCACACACACACACACACATGTACGTACTTGTATGCAGGCATAGTAAATACACCCGTTTCTATTCTCCAACCGGCTGGCCATATCAATTGCAGCAACTATAAATGTCGCATGCACCCCGGCAACCCCCCACCACCCCCTCGCTAGTCGACGACACTGTCGAGCGTTGTACGCGTTGTAATTTAATTTGCATTTATTTATATTCATATGTATTAGTATTATTTGTCATATTGTTTGAGTGACGCGGCTGAGCTGCAGCACAATTTAAATATTTAATTTAACAAGTTCTTCAATTAAATTAATAATGCAAATTGTTTGCTTGTGTAAGGCGAAAGAGAGACGAAAGAGGGAGAGATAGAGAGAGAGTGAGAGTGAGAGAGTTAGAGGGAAGAGAGTTGAACATATTTTCGTCACTTGTACTCGTTATGTATTTTAATATTCATTTCAAATGTAATACAAGAATATAAAATCTCCAAGCTTTAGAGACAAGTTGAAATGCGCTGGTGGAGACTGACTGACTATTTAATACCCTGTGCTTTGCTTTAACCAAAGCTACAGCATTTACTAGTCCAGAACTGACAACATCTGTTGCATAAAATGAAGTATGCGGCTCCTTGTCGAGCATGCCCGACTAGGTGTTACCCTGTAACCAACTACGAATAGTCGCAGCATTCGAAATTTATTATTAATGCTATTCCTACCAAAGATGCATCTTCGATAATTATGAATTTTGGAGAAAAAAAACGGGCAAGTTAGTGAAAAGTAAAGAAAAACAGGATTTACCCTTTCGATATTTATCGATCATGTAAAGCAGTGGAGCTATCGAAAAGAACAAATTAAGTAGAACTGCCTTTGGCTTATGAATTTAGTTCAGCTCAGTTATACAGCTCAACAATAAGTTGAGTATTAAAGCCCCTAGTATCAATGTTGTCTATGTCCAACTTCGATTCGCCTTACTAATTTACATAGCGATATCGATATTTCTACATCGATTTATACATCGCTTAAATCTATATCGATACATCTAATAATGCCCTTTTAATTCTCCTTCTGCCTCTTACAGGCTCTCACTTCAGCTCATTACACCCATTTCCAACGCGTAAAGGGTATAACAAATATACACTGCTTCACACTGAGCTACGCACAGTAGTTGAATGCTCAATTTATTTGTAGGTCATTTTCATGTAATGCGAAATGATGCAAAAAAGCGGCTACAAAAAGCACAAATAGCAGCGACAGCAGCAGCGTCAGCAGCAGCAGCAGCGACAGCAGCAGCAGCAGCAATCATAAAATTTAGCAGTTGCGTCGACGTCGACGTCGGCGTCAGCGTGAATGTGAGCGACAGCGACTTTTTGCATGGTGTCGTTGTTTGTCTATGCAAAACGGTTGTATAAGAGATTTATGACAACAACACACCACACACACATACACCACACTCTATACACACCACACAAAACTGCGCTCAGTCTAGTGTCTGAGGTTAAGAAGTTGACATTTGAGGCGATTTTGCCTGACAGGCGACAAAATGGAAGAGAACTGTTCGCTTGCCCCCGTTTGCCTGCGTGTTTTATGGCCTGTGCCGCGCCCGCCCACGTGCCCCTTCTGGCGGGTGTGGGGGAGTTGCTCGTATTTTATTTGCACCAGGGTCAAACTGCAACTAAGATTCGCAACAACTCGCCCAGTTCAAGATTGCATTGGCTGATTCGAGGCTGGCCCTGAACATTAAGAAACTAAACACAAACTTTGCTTACAGCGAAACATAAATATGTACAAGCGTACATATATACTTCATAATACTTGGATATAACGATCGTGTTGCATTTTATATAAGGAAACTAGGTACATATCCTTACCATGCTTTGTGTGGCTATAATAATACCCGAACAAGTTCCGATCGTGAAAAATACCCCCTTTCGTACTTGTGAAATCCTTTAGAATAATTTAAAATCCATCGCGTTTGATTTCAAAAGCGACACAAAATCGATTTCCTGATCCGTACGATTTAAAGATCTGATTTTATATGTCCGAGTTCTTTTATGATGTAACTATTCTCCATTTTCATAGTCAATTCGCTTGACAGAGGTCAGAAGGAATTGAACGATTCGAACTCACAATAAAATATATGGAATAACACGAGAAAGTAAGGATTTTTACGGATAAGAGAACTTACTTTTCGACCGATACTTCCCATAGAGCTAAATAATACAAAAGTGCGATTTTGTTTAGATTTGGCTCGAATATATTAATGCCAAATATATTATACGCTATGAGGTTGGAGTTGTCACTTTCTATGCGTTACATATTTTATGACAATGTTGTAATACCTTTTACAAGGGTATAAAAATGGCCGAGATCTTATCGGTTTTTGTTGATTCGCAGTCGAAGTCATTTTGATATTTATTAGTATAATTAGTTTTATTAATGGTATTATTAATATGATTTTAAGTATTATTATTATTAGTATTATTAGTTGGGTTATTTTTAAATATAATTATTAAAAATATATTATCAGTATTATTATATTTGATTCTTTAAAATTATAAAAAAGGGGCTATCAACGGAATTATTCGTTCGCTTTTTGTTTAAGATCTTTGAATCAAAATGATAAATTGCCAACGGTCGTGTTTATTAGAGAGCCGCACATACCGGCCGGCAGGTGGCGCTGCACATATTCACGCTGTTAATATCGCCCGTAAATCGCGAGCTTTTTAACGCTTAATTTTTAATAGTGTGGGGATTCGTGCAATTGGATAAATTGTTATTTGTGCATGATTATAAATAAATAGTTGAGTAAGTAAAATTAATCAGATTCTAAATGGAATATACTACATCTTATGTATAGTTGTGTGAATCTATTTGAAATATCTATGCATATGTCATATATTAAACATATTGACAAAAAGTTAAAATTTTAATAATTCCACTGACAGCTCTTGGTTTTCTTCTCTTTTGCAGTGTATAATTTATAGCCCACAGATTTAGATGATCTACAGATATTATTAAGCCCTGAATTCATTGGATAAAAGCTGGTTTTGTGCACATTTATTTAACAGACAGAAGGACGCATCTTCAAGCTCATTCAAAATTGATAAATATCAACTATAAAGGGTATGACCAAATATCCTTACCACCGAAAATCGATATATATCGATAAATATATATATATCGATGTATGTCGATTTTAAGGGGTCATGGTATGTCCAAAATTTCCTAAGCGGAAATATATACCGATTACAAGAGGTCCGGCTCCCGTAATCGATATTTATCGATTTTAAAAGCTTTTGCAAACCGATATATATATATATATATATCGAATTAAAGGGCTTGGCAAATCGATATTAATCGAATATCTTGGATATCTTGGCCAAATGGGTTCTGATTTTAGAATGCTACACTTTTTTTTACTGGTATGGATTAAGAGTATCGATTGGTCAGACAGCCAATATACCCTCACAGGCTAATTGCTGGGTATTCCAATGTTGCGCAACGAGATAGACGGAAAGTCTGTTGTTTACGCGGCGTTAATGAAATGAATAGACTTATGCTTATAGATCGACAGCTCAGGCAGTTACCTGATACGAGTGCTGGCCAAATACTTAGTTAGCCGGAAAAGAACGCAGCCACGAAAAAATAACAAACAAACAAATAAATAATCAAATAGTGAGAATAACAAACAGATAACGTCGAATGTTTTTCAATGCTGTCCCAAAAACTCTTATCAGACGTGCGAGCTGGCCGAAACGTCTGCGTCAGCGTCCAGCCGACCTTGAGTGGGAGCCCTGCTATAAGGTGCTTAAGCGTTATATGAGCCCACTTCTGGGCAGAGCCCAAAGTAACGCCATGGGGTCTAAAGTTTGCCAGTCTGCCAGCTGCATTGCTTGCATGCAGCTCACTCGCCAGCGCCACGTTCAAAAGTATCCAAAAGCAGCTCGCTGAATCACTGATAACACGTGCTCGGGCACTCGAGACCCCACAGACTAGACTAGACGGCCGGCCAGCTCTTCAAATATTTGCCCATATAATTCACCGGGCAGACAATGCGCTTTTTTCTTTTTTATTGGTTTGCTTTTGTTTTTGGTTTCTAGTGCAATCTTCTGCCATGTGACTTGGCGAATAGTTTCTAACTAGCTGCCCATTGTCAGGTAGTATCGATATTCGATAAGCTCCCATATATGGGGCTAATATAACCTGTCTGCTGATAACTGAAATTTGCTAATTACAATTGCTGCATCATTATCTGATTGGGCTGTAAGCTGTTATAAAGTAACTGATATGCCTTCTTTTAAATAGCTATAAATAGTGTACTACTCTGTAAGCTAAAATTGCAAGCCGAGCATTGCTCGAGCATCGATATTTATTAGCGTAATAGACTTAAATGTATAATTGCAAGCCAAGCATTGCTCAAGCATCGATATAAGTAAGAACTTATACACTAATCTAATAGATCACATTAGCTAAGTGAACAACATCAGAGACAGAAATGTTTTGAAAAAGAAAGATCTTACGTGGGAGAAGATTTCTTAGTTTCAACCAAACTACAAGTATAAATGGTCGATAGATTTACTAATAGAAACTCTAATGAAAGACCTTTCCTTTATCTAATTTCAATTTTCTCCCACTCTTAAAGGACAGTTCTGTTTGTCATAACTATTATATTACTGTTTTTTTTTTATTATCATTATTATTTGCTATTATTATTATTATTAATTGTATTATTATTATTATTATTATTATTATTATTATTATTATTATTATTATTATTATTATTATTATTATTATTATTATTATTATTATTATTATTATTATTATTATTATTATTATTATTATTATTATTATTATTATTATTATTATTATTATTATTATTATTATTATTATTATTATTATTATTATTATTATTATTATTATTATTATTATTATTATTATTATTATTATTATTATTTTTGTTATTCTTATTATTTTTAATATTATTATTATTTTTATTATTATTATTATTATTATAATTATTATTATTAATTTTATTATAATTATTATTATTATTATTATTATTATTATTATAATTATTATTATTAATTTTATTATTATTATTATTATTATTATTATTATTACTATTATTATTACTATTATAAAAACCTTCAGCTTAGACATTAAAAATCCATATAATAGCTTAAGATGTGCACCTGAATTGTTATTGTTCATATAAAAGCTGTAATTGATATATATCTTTGTCAATTCCCGCATATACCACATCAAGTTGTGCAATAAAACTCAGAAGCTGATCAACTGACTAAGACTTGGTTCTATATACACAGCACTTTCTTCTAGCCAAGATCAACCTCCTAGTGACTAGTTAAGCTATAGATAGCTCAACAAATATATACGATCCGTTGTGTATTCGGTTCTGTTCTGTTGAGTTCTGTTCTGCCTTGGAGCACTGGTAAATGTTTATCCTATGACTAATGCGGCAGGTTGGGCAAATGTTTATTTGGCTTGGGTTCAACAGCAAATTTAATTCCAGTCCAAGTGGGCCTCATTTACATGTCGTTGCGAGCACATCGAAGTGCACGCATACTTCTATAAATGCCAGATATGTGTGCTTGTGTAGACTGCACAGATACATGTGTCTAACTATTACTTAATACCTTTGACTAAGCGCTGTGCACAAAACGGAGCCATCAAAACAACTTTCGATTACGAAATTTAGCACAGCTCAATTGGATCGTGGGGCCCAGGCAGACCAGGTGCTGCGGGTAGCGGGGTAGCGTGATAGAGACCCGAACTGAACCCGAAGAACCAGAATGAGGTGAGCATTGCTCGACTTGCAGTTACCCTGTAAAACGTGTGCGTTGAGATCTATAAATAGTCTAGTCGAGCCGACTTTGTGATCTGCAGCTAGCTTAATCTGTCAGCTGGCATACCCCAATTTGCAGCATTGACTCGAGGGTATCAGCAAAAACAGCAAACTTAATGAGCTTTGCGAAATGTGTTTGCTTGCCCTTTCGATGGCTGTCAAGTACACAATAAACGACAACAGGTTGAAGACTAACAACAACAGCAACAACAACAACTGCAACAACAACAACAGCAGCAACAACAAGTGCAACACTTAACACAGCTGAAATGAAAATTACACAAAAATAAAAATGCAACCGCAATAAACCATGATGATGATAATGATGTTCGGCCCGCTAATGATAATTATAGCTGCAAAGATGACTAATGCACCGCGTTGATGGCTAAGCAACTCACATGAAACATGAAACATGAAACAAGACACAAAAACTCACAGCTTGAACGAATTTCACATTGCGAAGTCATCGCTGCGGTTTCTCAGGCCCTCGTCCGGTGAGCGGCTCTGTCCGTGAGCGAATGGCTGCGTAGTTCACTGGTTCACCGGTTCACTGGTTCCCCGGTTCACTGGTTCACTGGTTCAGTGATTCGGGGGTTCTGTGGATGTGGCTTTACGGCGGTTCAAAGTCGCAAGAGTGGCCTTTCTAGACTAACTCTAGACTGAGAAATCGTTCAACAGATAATCCCACATAATAGACAAGGAAATAGCCCGGCGTCGCTCGGTTCAAATGAATAATGTCGAAAATGCAAGTGGTATCGAGTTTGTTGGGATAGTTCGCGTCAAATTTAGCCACATACAACATCAAATTTTATTTGACACACTTCATTCATAGATTTTTAACTTTAGCTACTTCCAATATAAAAGATTAAGTTCCGGAACATCAGCAAGTTATTTTATAATGCGTTTGTTGACACTTCAGCAAGCTTGAAACAAAGAAAACAATCAGTTTCCCTAGGGAGTCTTCGGGCTTATAACAACAATTGGAACTACAATACATATATATTATTTACATATCATTATTAACTCTCTTATTTCCCCAGTGGGCATTATAAATGTACACATGTATATACGAATGTTTTCTATTAATTTGACATTCGATTGTGAGCCTCATTGATTAATCGTTCCCATGGTAGTTGATAAATTTAATAAACAATACAAAATTACTAATAATAAATAAATACGAGTTCAACCATGTTGTCTCATATACTATATACTTTATAATATCGTACAAATATGTACATATATGTATATAATATTATGTTTTGTTTATTTTGTTTAGGTCTTTGCGTAAACTAATCGATCATCTTAGTTATTTGTTTATTTGGTATTTATGTTATTTTTAAGAGCCATGTCCAATGACCACTTAGATATACACCAACCCGAAAGGTGACATTTGTGTGTGTATTTGTTTAGGAACATATGTATCTTGGCATTTCCCCGATCGAAATAATCAAAACCATTCTTTGCATATTGTTTAAGACACGACGGAAGACCTATCCAGCGCTTAAGTATGACAATATATCTTTTGTGTATGTAAATTGTATCTTCAAGATACTTTTGTAAATGCGCCGCTTTATTTATTTTACCTCCCCCCCCCCCCCTCCGAACCCGCACTACGCACTTATCGCACGCTGCAGATGAGGCCAGTTGGGATCGAAGTGCTGCAGAGCGGGCAGAGGACAGGGGGAAGGGGACAGGGGACAGGGGGTGGCGCTGGGGCGTTGCAGAGATAAGCAGCCATTTAAAACCACGAAAATTTACATTTTTATTGCGGTTCACTTGTACAATAATTGCCGACCGCAGCAGCCGTTACATTTCATATCTGTAAGATACATTTTCCAATTTACCAACTGGCCGCCAAGGGGATTACGCTGCGCGGGTGTGCCTGTGTGTGTGTGTGCGTGTGTGTGTGTGTGTATCAAGTCGGGCTTTGGGCCTGGCTGCTGCTGCTGCTTCTTCTTCAACTTCTGCCTGCCCATCTTCTTCTATTTCTTTTGTGCGCTACACTTGTTTTCTTGTCTTATCTTTTGTTTCTATGCTCAAAATTTTGCACATGTGGCTATTGTTGCCGTCGTTGTTGTTGTTGTTGTTGTTGTTGTTGTAGCTGCTGCGACTCATTCAAAACAGCGCAGCGACCTGGCCTGCAGTTGGAGCGAGCGAGCGAGCGAGAGAGTGAGGGCAGCGAGTGCGAGAGAGACAGAGCGGAGAAGAGCTGGCAAATGACTCACAATTGGTTTGCAGTCGTTTTCTTTTATTGCTGTTGTTGTTTTAAGTACTTCATTGTTGCTGCTGCTGCTGCTGTTGTTGTTGTTGTTGTTGTTGTTGTTGTTGTTGTTGTTGCGACTTATGAAACCTTCGCTGTTCATTAGTGTTGTCGCTGTTGTTGTTGCTGTTGCTGTTGTTGCCTCTTTTGTTATTGCAATGAAAAGTTGTCGTCGCATTGTTGCTAGCCCAGGTACAAACATCACACACAAGCACACACACACACATGTACACACATAGACATGCACATACATGCACACATATCATTCACATTGTGAAAACCTTGGAACGCTACAATTACTGTTGACTTTTGCTGTTGTTGTTGTTGCTGCTGTTGTTGTTGCTGCTGCTGCTGCCGTATTTGTTGTTGCTCTCTTCGCCCAGTTCGCATTTCCGCTTTCCTGCCTCGCAACAGTCGCCATTGTTTTCACAGCCACAGTCACAACGCACCGTTGGCAACAACTACGGCCGCAAACATTACACACACTCACACACACACACACATATTAGACTCTACACTGAGAGAAATGCATATAGAGCATTTCATATTAACAAAAGTTGTGGTTATTTTATTTTTTAACAACAATAATGTTTAAGTTTTTAAAAAATATTATTACAGTAAAAACTGTGCTAACCATTATTAGGCGCAAAACCTCATGGGCGAAGATTCCATCTGAAACCATTTTTAATCAGGTCTTACTTATGTCTCCTCTATTAGACGGACACTCCTCTGGAGCGAACAAACAGTACCCGACAGTCGGCGTCCGCCCACGAGAATTTTCACTGTAATTCTATCCAAAATCTATATATATCATACTCAGACTCAGATACTCTGTAAGAAGATCTAAGTAAACTTCATCGTATTGAACATAAACTATTTTTTACGTTGAAAAACTCAAACTAATGATTATTTCATTTGTGAGAACAATTGGAGCTTAACTTGCAGCTCGAGCTCTATTTAAATATTTGCACCAATTTGTTTTTCACAGTGTAACAGTGCCTACAATTGTAATGAGAAGTACAAACCCGCTTATCAGTTTTTGAAACAAGCAAATCTAAGCGATACCACCAATTGAGTCAGTCACAAAATATAAAAAAAGATACGACAAGTTGACAAAACAGAACAGACAGAACACAAACACAAAGCGCACACACACACACGCACACTCACACACACACACACACACATATTGTAGGTATTCTATGTGAGCACATATCTAAAAATACAATTGAGGAACTCACCTCAAGGATCGCTGGCTCATTTGGAAATTGACGACTTAAAGTATTAGTTAGGTCGGAGAGAGAAGAAGAGGAAGAAGAAGAAGGGCAAATGGATAAGGGGCTGTGTGCTTGTGTCCATATCGGATAATATACTGTACGATCTGTTGTGGTTGCCCGGAACAAAGGGACAGCAAAATAGAAGGTCTCTTGAAGGTCAAAGAAACTGGCAAAGTGCGTACAATAATCGCTGCGATTGTCCATAGAACAAATTGATGTCTGGGGATACAAAAGATCAAGATTTCATTTCCGGAACTGAGATCGAGAATACACAAGAAAATTCAATTATATGATAATCAGCTACATTCCACTAAAATACTTGCGAAAGGTGAATAATTATAGAGTTTCTGGAATGGACCCATCTTAAATTTCAATTAGTTAGCTTCCTCCCCTGCCTCGTACACCTTCCCATATATGGGCAGGTGCTCAGCATAGCCCCATATCAGCAGAAGCAAGTACTTATGCACAGGCTCGAGTGTTTGCTGCAATAAAAGTTGTTTACTTTCAAAGAACTGATAATAATAATGCTCATAGATTCACACATATCGTATTGATAAGACGCTCAGAGTCTCTCAGACTCAGGTACTCTGTCTGGGGGAAACTGAAGTAGACTTTATCAGAGAATTTTCGAAATATTTACATTCAAAGAGCTGCTCAAGGATTAACTGATCGTCGTATATATACATACATATATTTTTATCTGAGGCCGCGAAAGTCTTCCGCGACACGTGCCCAAACAGAAAGCTCAAGAAGCTGAAAAATTTCCAAGCGATCATATATAGATATAGATATATAAATTGTCAGACAAGTGTTGGAAATCTAAAAGCTAATACAAACACAATATGAAAGTCGAAATAGTTGGACGGCTGGCACATGTCTTTTTTTTTTTTTTTTTATTGGTATTGCGATCTATTTGAAAATAAACCGGAGAGGACTTGAGAAAATATTTGCGAATTGTTGTTTTCTTTCGTTCAATAACAGAAATTCCGTATTTGAAATATGCAGCCAAACTGTTGACATAAATGACACACCCCTCCCCCCACCCCCCCCCCCCCCCCCTCCCCCATTACTGCCAAATATTTGTCTTTCAGTGGAACGCCGAGCGGAACAATGGGAAAGAAGTTCGGGTTAAATAATATTGCAAACATTGTCAGGTCTCCTTCAGCTGTTTCTGTTTCTGTTTCTGTTTCTGACTCCGCTTTTCATCCGAACTGATGTTTCATATGGGGAAATACCACACAGATGTTTTATTTTCGACACTTCCAACTTTATACAGGTGCCAGCCCCGGCCACGCTCAGGTGCGTGGGGAAACTATGGAAAAATAGGGCCAAAAGAATTAGTCAAATGGCGAATCATTTTATTTATATATAATTTTTTTTTTTGGAACGCGTGTGTCGCATATCCGAAACGTGTTCCAATAGACGCCACTAAATGTACGAACGGAACATATATAGAATTTTCGAAAAATATTCATAAAAACAACTATAAATTACAAAATCAAGGAAATTATCAGCGTCAGACGCGTCAGCAAAATTGAAAATGCCTCCCCCCCGCGCTATACCCCTCTTCCCGAGCAGGCCAAACGTGGCGCTAGCTGAACAACAACAACATTAAAATCAAAGTTCAGAAAACAAATATTTTCATAATAAAAACATGCGAAATTGTGACGCGGCATAAAATGATTTAATTTCACATTTTTCTGACGTGAGAATTTTCATTTCGATTAACTATTTAAACTGAATCTAGATTAGAAATTAAGCGGAACTGCAGAGAGTCCGAAAAAGAAAGGCCAGAAGTCGAGAACCTTATCTGGCTAGGAACAGATAGGTGTGGAAGTATAGCCATGGTATATCAAAATAATAAAATGATATGAGCCCAATATTTGTCATGCGTATTAATAGTAAGACATATGTTTGAACGAACAAGTTCAATATTTAAAGTCTCTAGCTCTTATAGACTCTGAGATCGGGCGATCTATATATATGTATGTAGCTCGTACTGCGCGGACACTAGGAGGACCTATATTCAAAATCTAAGGTCCCTAGCTCGTATAGTCTCCGAGATCGAAGAGTTCCCACAATTTTGTAGTTTATTCAGACCCTAACGGTTACTCCTTTCCACTGGAAAACGTTCTTATGAATGGCTAGAGAATTCGTGGGGAGATGTCTAGTCAGCAGGATCAAGTGTAGATCGTTTAAGGACCTTCTCCAACTGCGACAGAGAAGACCCTCGAGAGTCCCCCGACAGCTTACGAAACATTCCAATCTTATTTAAATAAGTCTTATTCAAAACATTATGATCTTTTATCATGAAATCGTATGTTTTTATTGATCCAATACAAACATTTTAGTTGTTGCTAATAAAAGGAATTGTAAGCTGCGTAAAAACACGAAATAATAGATATTTTATCTTCTTATAACTTAATCAAATGCCTCGTCTTGAGTTATAGAATTCCTTACGGGAGCTGCAGAAAGTTGAACTCTTTCTTCTGTATCATAACCTAATGCCCTTTCTTGACTCTCCCTGTCTTCCTACAGGAGCTGCGTACTAGTTTGAGTGGACTCAAGTCCATGCCTAAAAAACAAAATAATATAATAGGTTATGTATTTTAACCTAAAGAAATGCCTCGCCTTGAGTTATGGAATACCCTACAGGAGCTGCGTACTAGTTTGAGAGGAGAAAAGTTGAACTCATGCCTAAAAAATGAAATAATATTATAGGTTATGTACCTACTTCTAACCTAAAATAAAATCTCTTTCTTGAGTCGCCCTGTCTTCCTACGGGAGCTGCGTACTAGTTTGAGAGGAGAAAAGTTGAACTCATGCCTAAAAAATGAAATAATATTATAGGTTATGTACCTACTTCTAACCTAAAATAAAAGGCCTTTCCTGAGTCGACCTGTCTTCCTACGGGAGCTGCGTACTAGTTTGAGTGGAGAAAAGTTGAACTCTTTCTTCTGTATTTAGGAGTAGGCTGTGCTTCTTTCTTGGCAAGTGTCGCAGTTGTGCGCTGTTGCCGCTTTTCAGCCAAGTTCACAGCTCCGCTCCGGCGTACGCCGCCCGCCGCCCGCGCCCCGTTAGCCTTGGCGAGCGTACTGAAAACCGGGCTAGCAAAACCCAAACTGGTTAACTGCAATTGTCTGCCACAGATCGTAGGCTGCGATTCAAGCTGAAGCTGTTGCTGTTGCCGTTGCTTTTGCTGCAGTTGCTGCGGCGTTGCCGCACTTCACTTGGCTGCAAAAGAAAGCTGCACCCGCTACAAGCGCAGCCTCCGCCCCTGCCGCGCCCCGCTGCCCCTGACAAAATAGAAAGCCGTTTTGTTTTAATTTTTTTCCACAATTATTTTCCGCTAGCGCAGGAAAAATTATATGCTTTTATTTTTGTAATTTTTTTTTTTTGCCTTTGTTTTTGCTTCTTTTGTATGTGTTGTATTTGTTTTGTATTTTTTTTCACAAAAAGGTTTTTGTTTTTTTTTTGTTTGTTTTGCTTACATTTTGGTTACAAATTTCTCACAATTATTTGTTTTTGTTTTTAAATTACGCAATAAAAAAACTTAACATTAAATACAATATGTTGTTGGTTTTTGTTGTAATAATAAAAAATTAATACATGAATTACTTGTTGTTTATAGTTTTTTTGTGTGTGTTTTTTTGTTTTCTTTTTATAATAAATAGTTTTCGATTTTAAAGATAAAGATACTTTAAGCTGGTATAGATACTTTTGTGTGTGTGTGAGTGTGTGTGTGTGTGTGAGAACATTAAGTTTTCTTTGTTACGTTAATTTTAGTTTTTAAAAATTATATCGCATTAATTTTGTTTTAGTTGTTGTTATCAGTTTTTGCTGCTACATTAAGGTTTTCAATTTTTTGTTTTTTATCGCAATTGGAGTTTTACACAGACAAAAAAAAATTTTACAAATTTTTTACGCTTTCACATTTACTGAGATATTCTTTTGCCTTAACATTAAAGCAATTATTAATTTTATGTGGTACATTTTTTTGTTTGTTTTTGTTTTGTTTTTGTTTTTTGTAATTTTAATGATGTTTTTGTTGTACGCGCTATACATTTAATAATATATAAAAATTTGTTAAAATCCTAAAATTTGTTGGTTTTAATTAAGATTAATAAATAATTTAAAAAATTTTTAATGCAGCAAGCTGCGTCTAACTAAAATTGGATCGTTCGTCTCCGTCTCCGTCTCCTCGTATCTTTCGTCTCTTTCACACTCGCAGCTGATCCTTGGATCAGCAGAGTTTACAGCTCTCTTTTACGATGCTTCTCATTAAACGTATGTTAAATTTTAAATTTATCAAGATCAAGTTTTTGTTGTTTGTTTTGTTTATTACTAGAATAGCATACAATTAAAAAAATCTGTTCACATTTAATTTTTATGTTGTTTTTCTTTTTTTATTTGTATGTGTGTGTGTGTGTGTGTAGGTGTGTAGGTGTGTAGTGTGTGTGTGTGTGTGTGTGTGTGTGTATTTATCAACGTTTTTTGCCTGGCCGTACTTGCGAGCGCACGCAAAAAACTCTTAGCATCTTAAACAGTATCACATATTCATGAGTTGTCGACGAGCGACCCTCGCAGCGGCCCAGCAGAGAGGCAGAGCGAGGGTTGGCAAAAACAATTGCCGACTGGCCCTGGCGCTCACTGCTGTGGCTTGCGGATCGCCGTCTTTGAATTTCATGTTTTCATTTTTTTGTTTATTTTATAATATTTTTGTTTTTGCTTTTTTTGTTTGTTGAAAAAGGAGAAACAACTTAAAACTCTAGTTATTTGTTTGCTTTTTGTTTTGTTGCTGCTTTTTATAGCATCTACTACGCATCTAAGTAAAATGGTGGTGAGAGTCACAATTACAAAATTGTATGCAAAGAGTTGCGGGTGAGCGAGCGGCGCAGGCTCAAGAGCAACTCCTTGTTATTAGTATGAGTGTGTGTGTGTGTGTGTGTCGTATACTAATGTGTATGCGTATGTGTGTGTGTGTATGTGTGTGTGTATGTATTTGTGTAGGTGGGGTGGCTTCGAATACTTGCTTCGTCGTCGCGTTGCGCTCGCAACTAACTACTGCTCTCGACATCACAGGGGGTGTTGGGCGGTGTTGGGCGCGTTTCTTTGTCGCACTCGCTGGGCTCGCTTCTATATATATGTGTATATAAATATAACTGCGTCTCCGTCTCTCTCTCTCTCTCTCGCTCTCTCGCTCGGCAATTGCTCGCGCTTAAGCTGTGATTGCACTCGCGCTCTTATATCGTTGGCGTTGCAATCGCCTGGCTGTGGCTTGAGCTTGAGCTGGAGCTTGAGCCAAAGCTGTAGCTGCGCCTGGCACCCAGGCCATCGGCCGAGTAAAGCTTATGCTTAGTTATGGTATACTCTGGGCTGATGGTGATGGTGCGTGCCAGGCTCTTCATGAACTGCGGCAACAGGGCCGTCCAGCCGCGATGATCCTGTCGGAGCGTGAGATACACCTCGAACGTGGAGACCGTCTCCGGATCCACCTTGAGCGAGGCAATGCGCCGCGAGTTCTGTGGCTCATCCTCGAATTCCACGTAAATGGTGCAGCCGCGTGTGCCGCAAGGCTCCTTCTCCGAAACGCGAATTATATCCGCCGCAATGTTCGGCGTGAGATCACAGGGTAGCGACACTTCGGTGCACGCCAAATGGCGCGCCTTCGCCTCGCGCAGCTTGTCCAGCAGACGGTTCGAAAGCTCGCTAACAGCGGCCACATCGACGTCGCTGCAGGCCGCCAGCTCGTCCTCATCGCAGCTGTAGGAGCTGTTGCTGCTGCTGCTGCTGCTGTTGCTGCTGCTGCTGTAAGGGCTGCTGCTGTTGATGGGATGGCTGCTAGATTTTGTTTTCTTGCTGCCGATGCCGCTGCTGCTGCTGCTGCTCGCCTGCTGCTTGTGCTTAATACTGTGTGTGTTCTGGCTGCGGCCGATGATGCTGCTGCTGCTGGCTGCGCTGCTGGCGCTGTTGGCGACGGGGGCGACCTTCTTGGCCGCAACGGCGGACGTGGGCGGTGTCAATGTGCTGGTCCAATCTAAAAGTAGCGCAAACAAGAAACAAAACAAAACTTTGATAAGTACAAGAAACCAATAAAACAAAACGCAAAGACCAAAAGAAACTACAGAAACTACAACAACAACATTGGGCAATGGGCGACTTAGTGTGCGATAAAACGGCGTTAAGTTGATTTTGCTGGAGCTTTTAGCTTTGGCTTTTCTGGCCGTTCAATGTTCATTCACACACATATGTACGCACGCACGCACACACACAGAAATGCAGCGAACGCCGCTTGGCAACAAGCAGCGAACGAGATAAAAGCGGCAGCAAGCAGAGGGCACTGAGTGTGCGAGAGAGAGCGAGAGCGAGAGAGAGAGCAACAAGCAACACACAAAACAACAAAAAACAAAAAAAGAAACGAAAAATCATTTTTACACAATTTTTTGTCCATTTTATTTGCTTTTCTTTGTTTTTGTTTCATAAAAAAAAAATCTTTTTTTGTTGCCTTTAATTTTTTTTTTTTGTTGCTTTTTGTAATACAAAATGTTGCGTACGTGACTGTGTAGCAGATGTTGTCGCTGTTGCGGCTGTTGTTGTTGCCCTTTTTATTTGCATGTGTAAATTGATTTTTTATGCATTTTTTTTAAATATTTACAATAAAAAAATCTGATGAAATGTGCAAAGTAATTGCAATGCTTAAAACTTGAATGTTTCGCAAAGGAAATATTTTAATTTTTCACTTTGAATTCAATTGTAAAATGTTAAAGAAAACATTTTGTTTTAAATTGAAAAACAAAAAAAAATATGAGTTTTATTTGAAAAATTTGCATTTAGTTGAGAATTTATTTTGATTTGCCAAAGAGTTCAAGTGATCGATCGCTTGTATTTTGAAAACAATTCGAAACTGTTTTCGGGAAGATTCTAGAATGTTTTTGGGCTAAAATCTTTTTGCAGAACTTACCGCGAACTTTGTTGGATCCCAGGACGCCGCCGTAGTTTGACTGCACAGCGAGAACTTCCATTTTCATTAGAACTCTTGATTTTCTTCGGTGCTCGATGCTTTTCTAGTTAGTTGGTTTCGGGAAAATGTTCTGTTGTCGATTTTCTCGCTTCTTGAATTTATTTCGCTTCTCTTTGTATCACTTGAAACGTTTTAACAAATTAATTAATAGTTTTTGCTTGTTGTTATTTATTATTTATGATTTATCACAATTTGCTGGTTGTTTATTAAAATTGATGCTGCTGATTGAGTTGAAATTAACTTGATTTGTTGTTGTTGTTGTTGTTGTTTTGTAGTTGGAAATCACAGCACTTTTGTTGTTGTTGGTTGTTGTTTGTTGTTTGTTTGTAGTTTATCACTTAAATGGCGTTGGTCCGTTGCATTTGTTTGATGGCAATTATAAGATTTAATAATTTTCATAAAATTATTGAAAATTTCTTGTTGGGTTTTTTCTTTTTACAGTTACAAGTACTACAAGTACATTTTAGATGTGTTCTTCCTTTTACATAGAATTCTTCGTGAAACAAAATTTTGCTGTGTATTTAATAATGTCCAACAGTAGAAAATTTGAAATACACGCTTTTTGTTTTTTGTTTAGCTGCTTTCTTTTCTTGCTGCTTTGCCGTTTCTTACTTTTCTATGTGTTTATCTCAGCAGTGTTTCGAAGCTACTATGAAGCGCAACGCTCTGCACCGGCTATTTATAGGCCGGCTGGCCTGCGTCCGTTTCGCTCATTTGCTCTGCCGTCTCTGTCGTCGTCGTCGTCGGTGGTGGTGGTTGCTGCTGCCGCGACTCGTTTGAGTGAGGCACACAAGCAACAACAATGCTGTGTATGTGTTTGCTGAGCAATTAGCGGTTGTGCTCTCCGCAAAGAGACCGCTACAAGCGCGTATATACTCAATATGTGCTAATGTGAGTCTCTCTGTGTGTGTGTGTGTGTGTGTGTGTGTGTGTGCGTGCGTGTATGTGGGTGCTGTAATTGTAGTTGTTGCTATTGCTGTGCGAGTACAGGTAGAAAGACACTGGCAGAAGAGTGCAAAACGGCTGATGTAAGTTGGCTGACTGTTACAGCGCGCTGTCGCCGTGCTCTCCCTCACACTCTCTCTCTCTCTCATCACTTCGACACTCATCAGCTGTTTCACTCAACACTCGCCCGACTCGCTCATGCGCACCTACAACCGGCCCCGGCATTGTCGCCGTTTCTGTCTGTTTCTCCTGAAACTGTCGCTCAGTCGAATGCGTGCACATACGTATGTATGTATGTATCTCCCTCTACATATCGTTGTGTGTGTGTGTGCGCGCTTGCATGCATACGTGACTTTTGTGCCGGTTGAGCATGTTTCGCTGCTGCCGGCGCAGGCAGCGCGAACGTCAGGCAGGCAGGCAGGCCAAAAAGGATGATGGAAATGTTCTCTCTCCTGGCGAATGAAGGAGGCACACACAAACACACACACACACGCATAGAAATTTTCGTAGCTGCCGCGCCTGCCACTTCACACCCGCCCGTTGTGAGGCCGTTTCGTTCCACATTAGTGCTCTGCCCGCAGTCGCTGCGCTGCTGCTGCTGCTGTTGCTGCTGCTGCTGCTGCTGCTGTTGTTGCCCCCGGAGAACGCACCATGTCAAAATTGAAATTTTCCACTGCAGTTTGCAACAACTTCAAAAATCGAAGCCCAGTGGCCAAGTGGGCTGGCAACGGATTGCGGACTCAACGTTCACAATGTCTACCTAATGGCATATCAAGTTGCAAGTTGCAAGTTGCAAGTAGCAAGTTGCTGGCAGCTAGCTGCTAGTCGCAACTAGCCGGTTGCTAGTGGTGCCATGTGGCAAGCGGCAAGCGGCAAACTCGAGCGCTGTTGCCATGCTGCCTAATTTCACAACAATTACCCCAGAGATCTGGCAAAGATACAGAGTTTCGAGAAGTATCTGAACAGCAAAACGTGCAACAACTAGCTGCAAACTCTGCTGCAACTTCAACTGTTAACCTTACTTTTCTGTATCTTTAATATCTATGCTTATCAAGGCTGCCAAACAGGTTTGAACCGCATCGATTTGAGCCCTGTTTATAGTTTTCTAACTATGAACCGAACCTTAAACCAACTTTTGGCCGAGATAGGAAAATGGGCATTCGATTTTAAATGGAATTATTTCAATAGGATTTTGGGTATATCTGAGAAAGCAAAATGCAAGCGAAGCAGCATGAAGATGGGGAGTCGAACCAGCGATCTCTTTTTCAGCACAGCTGTTTGCCGGGTGAAGAGCAGGCATAGAGTGGATTCTGGTCTGTTCGCGCTGCTCTCTTCGTCGCTTAACGCTTGCAATTCTCAACAAGTTGAAGCTGCGAAAGGAGGACAAGTCGCTCGCAAGACCAGAGCAAGCTCTGCTGAGCATAGAACCGACAACTTCTCGAAGTTTCCGTATATTCTAACCTGTTGTTGGCCATTTCATTATATGCAATAGATAACTTTTGTCATACAAAATCAATTGTCGCCAGGAAGATAACGTTTCTTGCATTTATTACTAGTCCGCACAGCCTGATGTTCATTTATGTACAGACACATATATATGTTTTTTTTTTTGTATTTCTCAGTTACGAATTTCATCAGCATTTGAAAGAATCTTTTTCTCTCTGTCTATGATTATTTTTCTTTTATTTTCTGCTCTTTTTTTTGTTGTGTTTGGTCGAGAATAATTTGATATTCATATCAGGATTTCATGCTGTTGTGTCCTTTCATTTCAATTGAATGCATCTCGTAGATTATGAAATGGCCTTCTTCTTCTTCTTCTTGTCGCTGTTGTTGTTGTTGTTGCACGCAGATTGAAAACGACAGATTGAAAGATTGAAATGTATCTGAACCTGTTTCATTGTGGGTGTGTGTGCGTGTGTGTGTGTGTGTGTGTGTGTGTGTGTGTCACTAGAATTTTCGTATCCAATCGAAATGAAATTCTGTGAAGTGTGTGTATCTTATGCTGCTGTCAGATACATTAGCTTTTGTGTAGATATTTCAACCAGATAATAAACCAAATGTCCCTCTGCCTGTGCATCTATCTGTCTGTCTGTCTGCCTGTCTGTCTGTCTGTCTGTCTATTTTATTTGTTGTGGCTTCAGATTGAAGAGAAGATTTAGCTCCTGCATGGGGTTATATAAAAATCAAAGTGCATTTACCAGCTAAAGATACATTTTTTTTAAAGAAATTCTTGTGCAATTTACATTGTGCCCTTTAAAACAGAGCAGCCGCATTTTCCAATTTTCCTACACACACGAGCATAAATTTTCATATGGGCGAAATGAGCAGAAAAACGTGCGCGGCAAAGAAAAGCACCGGCAATTTAACAAGAATCAAGTTGAGTTTTCTTTTTCTATATTTTTTATTTATATTTTATGTGCTAAGGTGAAATTGTTGCCAGCCAATGAAAAGGCAAATTTTCTCGGAAATGATCTATGCAGATCTCTAAAATGTAGCACGTCTACATTTCACGGAAATCTATAATGATGCTAAGTAAACATAAAACCGGACTATTTTTATAGATACTCTGTCTCAAATCTGTTTCAGATATAAAAGATACTTTTGTATCTGATAGATTATATGTACATATGTATGTATGTAATATCGGCCAGCGATAAGCGAATCACAATTGAAGGCAATTGATTCATAATTTGCAGATAATAAAATGCTGACGTGCCCACTCACACACAGATACACACAAACACGCAGCGAAGACGAGAAAGAGCTGGGAAAATGCGAAAACAATTTTATTTCACACTCAAAAACGATACGCCTGGCGCCATCTATCGGCCAAACTTTTGCGCAGCGCACAGCGAAGAGCGTGTGAGCAGAGCAACAACCACAACAACTACAACAACAACAAAAAGAACATTGCACAAAGGCAATTTTAAATGTGCAATCAATTAATTAAGTGCTTAAAATTAAATTAATTATATTGTGCAAGTATTTTACATATGAAATGAACAGTGAAAAAGTATCTGAAAGATGCACAATTGATTTATGCTCAATAAGCCAAACGCTTGAAAAGTTTCTTTTACACAATTTTGCGTAAAGTTTTGTGATATTAAAAGTTGTTGTCGCCATTAGCATAAATGCGTGTGTGTGTGTGAGTGTGAGTGTGAGGATACTGAAAACAATTGAGAGTTCTTTTTTTAATTTTGTATCTCTGATTGTACAATTTTTGATTCAAAGAATTGAGATACATTTTTTGAGTTTCTATTTCTCTTATGTGTGCACAGCACACTCAATTTAAATAACCACTTTGAGTGACTCGCGAGCGCACACAACACTCAAGAGCAACCATCAGTCTGTGCTGCTCTTAAGTTTGCTCTTTGAGCGCATAGCTCGCAGAGCTCACAGCTGACGGCAGACCGAGCGTGCCGCTGAGCTGCGTGCACACAGCGCACAGCTGATGCGACTCAACTCTTGAGCCCTTGCTCTCTGTCACGAAAACAACAACAACAGCATGAGCAACATTTGACTTTGCAGCTGTTTCGCTCATCATCTGTTTTTCTGGCGCACAGCAGGTTCCCGCATGTCCCACTCGCACGCACACATACACAGAGTTATTGCTGTATATAAATAGGTACATACATATATTGTATGTGCATGTATGTATGTATGAGTATATGCACATTCGCATACATAGGCAATGCTGTATACAAAGTCAGTCGTGGCCGTTCAACGTTTTTATGGGCGCTGCAGCTCTGCCGGCGTCGCTGCTGCCGCTGCTCCAAACACTTCTCATCGGCAGTCAGTATCTTGATTTTCCAACTCGTTTCTCGCAGTCAACGCGCCCCCAAATCACACACACGCACGCAAGTAATATACATATATTTGGTTATATATGTATGAATGTGTGCGCTGTACGTGTGTGTGTGTAATTTGCCTAAGGTTTTGTTGCTGCCGCTGCGGCTGCGGTTGTTGTTGCTGTTTTCCTATTGCCTGCGCTTTGTTGCCGTTTTTCACTCACATTGTGAGCTGAGCCGCCTGCAAACGAGTTGTACAACGGCAACGTCGCGCTCATCTGTTTTTCCACACATGTATAGACACACACATGCATATCTGTGAATATTGCGTGTGTGTGTTGCGGCTGTTGTTGTTTTTGTTGCTGCTGCTGCTGCTGTTGTTGATGTTTGCTTGTTTTCTTTTTAGCTCGCTTATTTATTTATTTATTTTTTATGTCTTCGCTGGCAGAGCAAGAGAGCCGAAGCCGCGGCCGCGGCCGAGGTAGACCCGGCCGGTCGCTGTTGCCGCTGCAGTCGAAGCCATTGCAAAGCTTTTGAGCTCGTCTTGTAGTTGTTATTGTTGTTTCTGTTGCTGCTGTTTCTTTTCTTTGTTTTGCTTATGGGCAATCATCTGTTTTATTTTGCACACACACACACACACACACAGATAGGCGCGCAGAGAGACCAGCAGGCTTGTGTGTGTGTGTGTGTGTATCTCACAGATACAAAGTCATTTCAGTGTATCTTTTGCTTGTGTTGCATTTGCCGTCAGCTTTTTTTTCCATCAATAGTTCATTTTCTGCTTGGCAACGGGTTTTTTCTTTTACTTTTTTCAGTGCTTTTTTTTGGTTTTTTTTTTTCGGGCTACGTAGTTTCATGAAATTGGAGAAAACTTAGCAATGATGAAATTACTGGACATACGTGAGCACCAGGCACGGGCTATCCGCGCCTATGCTCAAGCCTTCTCTCCTTAGCGCCTGTGGGGCCATGCACATACATATGCATCGGACACATGCATGTACATACATACATACATATGTATGTATGTCTCTGCTCCCCCGCCCCTCCTCAGTCCAAGTATCTGTTGCGACAGCTGTAGATTGCTTCTATAGAAAATTATCCGAAATGGGAATGCAAATGTTAGCTAAAGAAGATGGAAAACAGGTGACAAAGCAAAAGTGACAGAGAGAGAGAGAGAGAGCGAGTGAGAGCTGGGGAGAGAGAGGCAGAGAGAGAGAGAGAGAGAGCGCGCGATAGGCAGAGCATGGTTAAAATTCTCATTATGCAGCGTTAAAAATCTTGTGAAATTGTCTAACTGCTTCAAATTAAGATTTTATAGGAGCTTTGTGCCTAGAGCTCTCACGTATCTACACAAATATTGATATATGAATATTCCTAAGATAAGATAATCAATAGATAAGCAAAAAAAAATAAAGAACAAAAACACGCGAGCATGAATATACATATACTAAAAATGACATCAGTTCTCTAGAAATTTAAAGATTCTCATGAAATAAGCTCAAGAAATCAATCAATTTCATGCATATATTACAGTCCAGAAATAATTATCTAGAACTCTTTTCATTTTATCTTAACAAGTAAACCGTATTTATTTTAAATTATTTAAATATTTTCATAGATAACTTTAAGTATTCCAATATATGTTTAATCCAGCTGATCTCTAACATTAGGCCAATTTATCTGTTCATGTTTGAACGAGATTTATTTCCTCAGCTGAAATGGAAAACAAAAATATATTGGCTTTTTCTTTGAGGCATCTCGGATGTGGGAACCCCGGACCTTGAGAAGAGTTTCTTTTTTTGTTTTTGTTTATTTCAAATAGTCAACGCGAAATGCCCAAAGCAACTTGATGCTCGTAAAAATAGTGTCGCCCCAGCGACATTTTCTGTTCCACAGACAGCTCGCAACTTCCTTTCCAATAAAGGCAATTTATCAATTTAACACTCAACTCCCAGGCGCAACTTTTCCGTCGCCGTCGCCGACTCCGACTTTGTCCACGCCCTACTATGTGCTATGAGCTATCCCTATCCCTGTCCCTGTCCCTGTCCCTATCCCAAGCGCTAATCACCCTTAAAATTGCGTGTGCACCATCCGAAACGAAGGTCAGACAGTGAGCAACAACTGATTCGATTCGATTCGATTCGAGTCGAGTCGAGTCGAGTCGACTCTCGAACCTGACCATTTGCCTTCTACGAGTTGGGGGTTTGAAAGAAAAATAGTTGGCACTCGGGCCGAACGAGGGGTCGTCCAGTACTAAATCAATTAAAATAAAACTGTGTCTATGCCGTGTTGACCCGGCCAGTGTGCACCATTTGACCTGGAAGTGCTCGAATCCCAGCGTAATTTATGCAAACAGTCCCAAGTCCAATGTAACAAAACCCAGTCCCGTAGCCCGTAGTTCCGAAAGGGTCGCATTTAAGTTGATTTCCCAAATTGATGACATTGCATCAGCTAAAAGTGTTTACAGTCAGTCCATCCCCAGTTCCATTTCCATTTCCATTTAAGTGGATTTTGGCATCAAGTACATATCAATATCTATGCGCATAGAGCTCTACCTGATGCCTTGGCCTACCTGAGACACAGTTCCAAATGAGCCGCAAATTTTCCACAATGAGTTGGCCGTTGGGTTTTTCCCGGCTCTGTCCAATGCCCATAGAAAAGGTAAGTGTTATGACTCTCGCTCATAAAGTTACCAAGGTAATTTGCATAATGCTCACCTGGCCGATGATCCCAGCTGATCGCCTTTCCAAATCCCTGCCATGCTAGAATTGTAAATATCTCCAGAAGGTTCGTTAAAGTTCACACCAAACCCAAGTGAGAAATTTCGGAAAAGGAACTTTATGTCAGAGAATGAAAGTATAATTTTTATAATATTTTTAATAATACCCAAATTCCTAAATTTAAGAATGTTTTGGGATGAATAAAGCACAATTGTTCTCATTTCAGGACTGTTGCGTTCTAGAATCAAGTATAGATATTTCATTAATCAAGAGCTTCAATACTTGGGCTAAGATTTGTAGTTGATATTTTAAGCGCAGTTATTCTTATTTTAAGTCCAGTCCAACCAGTTCGTGTCTTTAAATTAAACTGAATCCAAAAAAGAGAGTGTTACATTTGTATAAATAGTTCTTAAATCAATTCCTTCTTTATATATATAGCTGTTTGTCCTGACTGACTGACTGACTGACTGACTGACTGACTGATTGACTGACTGACTGACTGACTGACTGACTGACTGACTGATTGACTGACTGACTGACTGACTGACTGACTGACTGACTGACTGACTGATTGACTGACTGACTGACTGACTGACTAACTGACTGACTGACAGACTGACTGACTGACTGATTGGTGATCAACGCACAGCCCAAACCGCAAGAGCTGGGAAGCTGAGATTTTCACTGTCAAAGGGGTCAAAGTTTTAATAAACGAAAGTTCAGCAAGACTAATTAATTGCAAAACTTACTTCTTTATTCGATGCACTTAAAACTTTCAAATTTTCAAATAGAGGCGCAGCTAAAGATTGGCAGACAAATGTTTTCTAGTGGAAAGGTAATATCTAACATTTTTTAGAACAAAACCTTCCACGGGCAAGGCCGGGCAATACCCGCTACTACAATAATAATTGAGTAAATTTAAAAAAAAAACTACTTTAACAATAATATATTCATCATTCTTAGTTGAATGAGGCGTGCCTGGCGTAGACCCAATAATATGCCCAATATTTCTGCGATTTTAAGCGATTATCAAAAGATCAGAATCTTAATATAAATAACCAAAAGGCATGGATCATGGATGGCTTTAAGTGAGCTTCATTGGACTGAACAAATCTAATTTGCTTTGGCTCCTACAAAGCTCCACAATTATCCTAACGTCCTGGCAAGGAACCTGCTAAGGAGGCGAAGAAGAAGGCGACTGAAGAGGACCTACCCAACCGACCTAGTCGATCGCTATATATAGGTCACAAACTTCATTAAATACATCTAAATATGTTTCTGTGTATATATATAAGAAAACATAAATAAAAATTTGGCTGCTTGTTGTTATCAGCTGATTTAAAATTCAATATATATATATATACTAGAAAGTGTAAAATTAACTTTCCCGAATCTTCAATAGAAATAGAACTTCAAGTCGTTGGGGCTTTAGAGTAAATAAGTTGTACACACAAAAGTAAGAAGCTCAAAAACCGGCTTCAAACCGAACCATATATAACTTCAAAAATCATCATGTTTAAAATGTATAGAATCAGAATCAATAACATATATTCACTTTTTGGGATCGCAGGCAACATCTGTTACATAATTTTGCACAAAAGCTATATATAGACCCATTTTCAGGCTATAAGGATAATTTGAATAAACTAAATCGGACACAAATAATACTAGAGCGAATATGAAAGAAGCAGAAGAAGTTGGCATAGCCACGTCCACCTGTCCGTCTGTCATAATTCAGTCATAGAGAAAAACTTGAAGTATAAGCTCATATTTTTTTTAATTTTAAGGCTAAATTTTTTATCTTATATTTTATTCATATTTTTGTATTATTTTTTTATAGTTTTTATTATTTAATATTTATTGTATTATATATTATTTAATTTTTTTTTTATATTTTGTTTTTTATTTTATTTAATTTTTTTTTTTAAAACCTAATGAATTCGTGTTTCAGCGATTTGGCAAATTTCACCCGCAACAGTGGTAAATTGGCGGAAAACGTTTTTTTGAAAATCATTTTTTAATGAAAAGCTAACAGCTTAAATCAAGAGTTTCATATTAAAGAGAACATATATTTTGAATCTACAGCTGCTTGTGCCCATTTAAGGCGACATTCAAGAAATTGATAAGAAACTGAAGTGTAACTAAAAATAATATGCAACCCATTTCTTCAGCAAATAATGCTCATTAATATATCTGATAAGTTTCTATTATTCACTCACACACAGTCAATGCTTGCACAGCAAATATTTGCCAACAGCAATCGGACGTGTTGTATTACAGGGCGGAGTAGGGGGAGGGGAATGGGGAGGGGGTGGAGGGGTGGCAGGGGCAAATTGATGGAACCGATGGAAATGCGTTTCGGTCAACCCTTATCTAATTTCAACAACTTGGACGACAAAACGTCTGACTGGTTTTCTATACTATGCATCAGATATCTCGCTACGTTTATAATGCCCCCATATAAATACACATGTGTGCGTGTGTGTGCGAGTGTGAGTGTGTGAGTGTGTGAGTGTGTGTGTATAGATGAAAGTAAATACTTATCAACAGTGAAGCTAAAGAATATTAAATCAATATTTAACGGTGCTGGGGCAAATATGCGTCATATATATATATATATATATATATTTGATATTGTTATATATATATATATATATCTGATATGTATGTATAAAGTCAGAGGTGTAGCTGTGTTATTTTATTGCGGGAGCTGGAACGGGAACCCTTCGCAAGGTCGCGTGTTTATCGCGAAACGTACTGCACTTCAGATAGGCCAGCGAAATGGCGTGTTCCTCGACACCCAACAGGCCCATTTTCATTTCCATTTCCATTTCCATTTCGATTTCCATATCCATTGCCCGACCCCCGGGCTACATGTCGCTGAGCGCGTAGACACAGCGTCTACCCGAGTTCGCACAAAGACTTCACTTTTTTTTTCTTTCTTTATTATTTTTACTTTGATTAGATCACTTGGCAAACGGCGAACGGCGAACTGATATCAGATGTGTGTCATATGGACGGGCCTCTGTTTCGATTGGACGTTCCAAGGTTAGACGCAGTGCGGATTTGAGGTCTATATAACCTATGTATATGTATGTGTGTATTCATAATAACTCTATTTCAACACAGCTCTGACCCTTGGCAACAGTTCTGATTCGGACTGGAAGCGAATTAGTCAGCCCGCGGTTCGGCTTTAGAATTTCACAAGCTTTGCGCGGCTTTTCTGCAGATTCGTGACATGGGACACGTGTTGCTATATACGCAGAAAGACTCTATTAGAGAGAGCGAGAGAGAGGGTGGGAGGGGGAGGTAGGGAGGTAGAGTATTATCAGAGAAAGCAACACGCTTACGTCAAGGTGCAACCTGCGGCAATTAGTCAAGTTTTAGTTCAACTAATTGCATTCCTTTGGCATGACTACAAAAGACAACAGGTGCTCTGGCTATATGGGGCACGAGTCATTAGTCAGCGCATGACTATATTACATTATCAGGCCGAGCAACAATGGAGTTGTACTCCATTATTATATTTCATCAGTTTATTACCCGAATTAGTCAGAACAAAAAAGTTAAATGTTAAGCGAAAAGGTTTCTTTGTTCATCCCTATCATCGGAACGATTCACAATGCTGTGCGGAACTGATTCACGGCGGAAAATAGATGGAAAGGCTGAATCGCATCTGTACTGTGATCCAGCGAGGAAGCAGATAGGCACAGGCTGAACAAGTGGAGCTTGTCAAAAGAGCTGCAAGCTGCTGATATACCCCTCGTATTGGCAAACAGGGTATAGCGCTCATCAGGCCCACAACTAAAACAACAAACAGGCGTCGCATGTCAAAGCGAGACGGAAGATATAAAAGATGAAAAAGTCAGAAAATAAAACTAAAGAACGATATATCAGCAAAATTTGTGTTTTTTTTTATCTCGCAGCTCAATTGATTTACATAATCAACGAAAACGCGTTTTATTTTGCTGGCTCTACTTAAAATATCCCCCCCCCCCCCTTTGTCCATCCCCCGGCTTTTGCTACCCCCGACTGAATTGTTGCTGTTGTAAAGCTCTGTGCATTTAATTGAATGCTGATTAAGTTTTTATTCAATGAACCAAAATGTTGCCGTATAGCTACATAGCATGTTCTATAGATACCACAGTGCGTGTGTGTAAGTATGTGCACACACACATGCACACACAAATGTATTCATAGATTAGTCATTGATATGGACAAAGTGTTCCCATTCGACTTGGCACATTTCTAAACGTGAATAATTTAATAATGCCTCGTTAAGCTAATGAATTTAGTTCTAACTGGCAACTGATTGATTGAAACGCCTCCATACAGCATGTATATACCCCATCTATAATCTAGGGTATTCACATATATATATATATGTATGTACATTAATTAGTATAAAGCTCTGCTCCAAAACTAATCACAGACTTTGTAGTGGCTGTTAAGCTGGTCAATGGTCAAAGTCAAGGATTCGAACCAGTGCGACGGTTCGAAACTTCTATATATAAATGTAGTTTTTTAATATGACAAGGTATTCTAATTGAATTATGGTATATTTTAAAGAAAAGACTTAACCTTAAGACAAATCACAGCCTTTTAGTGGGCTCTAAGGTAATTGAAGGTCAAGGATTCGAACCAGTGCGAGGGTTCGCACCTTTCTTTATATAAATTTATTTCTGATTGAATTGTGGTTTGATTGAAAATAAAGACAAATCTTAAAGACATTCGCTTAGTGGGGTTAAAGTCAAGGATTCGAACCAGTGCGAGGGTTCGAACCTATCATTAATAAATTTATAAATTTATATTTAGTTATTCAATACATTGTGGTATATTTTAACGTAAAGAATTGACCTAAAGATATATGCACATATAGTACATATTCTCGAACACACGTAATTAATTTGAAAAATTAATATATAAAATATAATCTTTTTTTTGACTTCTAGAACGCATAAACTTGGCTTGGGAGCAGTTCGGGCAGAACTTCAATTGAATTAATGCTGTATAATTAAAAGAAAAAGAAATATCGCAGAGGGTATTAAATGTGTTTCGATTAATTGAAAATTTGAGAATTATACGAGAATATCAATGAATAGATTTGTTCGACAGTAGAAAAAGAGACGAGAAACCCGTTCGCCTAAAATATGGTATGACAGAATCGATTGATATAAGCGTGGGAATAGAACTTAAGTGGGATGATCTCAGCGATGGCTGATTTAATTTTAGTCGCTTCCGCTATGCAAATCGCTCTCACTAAATGACACCATGACAGGTGTATTAACGGTGCCAAAAATAATTAAACATTTGACCAGAACAGGACCAACAAATCGCATCGCAGCAGCTGCCCGAGGGAAATCCATCGCATAAGCTTGCGACTGGACACATAAGGTGGGAAATCTGTGGCAGGATTCGATATTTTCCCAGGCCTAAGCATGGCATTTGTAATTTCACACTTTGACCAACAAACGACAACAATCGAGAGTAAATTCGCATAAGATATTTTTGTAGGCACTTTAAACAGAAGCATAGCTAATGACAGGACCCGGACTCAAACTCGGACCAGGACAAGGATCTGCTGCGGATCTACCCTCGCGTGGGGTGGGTGAGGACCCACGCACATGTGTGTGTGCCTATGAGAAACCTGAAGAAACCCATCCATAAATAATGCTGAAAATATAGAAAATGTGTCAATGTAAACAAAACGCGAGTGCGAGTGCGAGTCCGAGTGCGGCCGGGGCAAAAGGGAGACAGCCCAAACTGGGAATCTGTCTGTGTCGTCTGTGGCATGCAACGCACTCGTTAAGGCCGACCTGCCACTTGGCCGGATCGATTCTCGTGCTACCTGCCCCGAGTTCGGGCCGGGCTGATGATGTTACCTGCAGCTAATGGCTAATGGCCGGCAGCAGACCGCGCGACCGACATAAATCCATAAAAACATGCAACAACAACAACAACCACAGTACAACAAAAAGAAAAGAAATAATTAAATTGCAATTATGTGCAAACAATTCCAAATCCGGAGATTCGGAAAAAGTTAATTACACGACAATAAACAGCAGAAGCAGCAACAGTCACAACCTCAGCCTCAGTCTCAACAACAACAACAACAACAACAACAGCAGCAACAAGCGAGTTCGAACCCGCTTCCCGCTGGTCTTTTGGGCCCTGGACTTAGACTCAGGTACATCCGCTCGGGGTTTCTCTCAGACGATTTGATTTCGCATTTCGCGCTGCTCTTTTGGCTCTGGCTCTGGCTCTGTATCTGTTTCTGTTCTTGCTTGGGAGTCTCTGGACTTAAGCTGACATTAATGTGCATTTGGTTATCTGGCTTCTGGTCGTCTCTTAATCGGTTTGGTTGACTGATTCCTGGTGACACGTCGTCTACATTATCATTAGCGTCTGCGCGCACTTTGATCGCCCATTTACCGATTGCCCGGCCGATTATCCGTGCCTCTAGCCCTCCCCTGAACCTATCTAATGAAGACGGACAAACAAATTAGCTTCGGTCTGATTTCAAATTAGTCTCTGGCGTTTATGTTTAAAGAGCCACGGTCATGAGCTCAGCCGACAAATACCGCAGATACGATTATAATTGGCAGTTGTATTTACACCAAATTCACCACCATGAGTGGAATCTGGGTGAATTTAAACTTCCTTTTATGAATTAACAGTTCAACGGGTCGACAATTGCCTATTAGCTGGGGTGGAGAGGAGTTATCAAATTTTCATGAAAATGCGTAAAAAAGAAAGGGTATATTGTAGTTTGGCCAATGTATATATGTGGATGAGGATGCATCTGTAATCCCATTGGCTTAATTTATTCTTAATCAGCACCAACAACCGAGTAAAAGTATTCATGTCCATCTGTCTCATTTTATCAGTAATTTTGACATTCACAAGAACCTTTAAATACACGAAATTAAAATCTCAAACAACTCCTTTAAAAGTCGATTGTTTTCGATTGCTCTTACTTGTTCTTTGCCAAAGCCTTGTATGTATGTCACGCACTGCCCAAAAAATTATACCAAAGGTAAGTCCTGAAATTTGTATAGTGGATTGAAGAAGCACGACCGCTGCTTTAGATAGATAAATAATCCGTATAGGAAAATCCACGCATGTTGTCGGAAAATGAGTGAATATCTATGATAATAGATATTTTTACTTTTATTATATAAATGCGAACGTCTTTAAGCTCAGGGTGAAACACCTTGCCTTTTGCAATCGGGAAGGTATTGTATTTGTAACCTTAGGTCCCAAACAAACCATGTAATCTCTCTCCCTCTTTCTCTTTCTCTCTTGCTCTGCCTTTCCCTGCGTCGCTATTTCGTCAATTCTGGAATTCAATTGCTTTAGTTTCCATTGAGAGCTTTAATTAGATCAAGTGCCATCCAGTTAAAATGTTAGTAAAGCAGGTCAACTGTTCGAATCTACGACTATCCGACAGTCAGACTGTCCGAGCGTCCAACGGAGCAACTGGGTGACCCCACTGAGTGACAGCTGGGGTTTAGGTGGGTTCAGGCGAGCTTAATTAGATCTGCATACGGAATGTGGCGCACAAGTTGGGTTTACCCCAAAATGGAGTTGGAAAAGTCGAAAAGCGCTCAACAGTGCATAGTGTGTGCTGCAAGGATGCAACTGGCATTGCTCTCCATTTGGATATGCCTGGCCGGAGCTCTGGATTGGAGCCAGCTGATGAGTCCGAGGCCCGCGGACAGCTACCAGAGCCAGCTGAAGCAGCTGCTGGAGAGGCTGCTGTGGCGGGCGCAGGTGCAGCGCTGCTTTGCGGTCATCACAGACGACCTGCACCACGCCCTCTACGACCGGGCGTACTTCGAGGCCGTGGGCCCTCTGCCCAGACCCCACTATCTGCTGCGGCTGAATGCCAGCGAGAATTTGCACAGGCCGTCCAGGCGAGTGGAGCTGCTGCTGCGCGCCATCCGGGCCAGTGACTGCGACCTGTACGTGTTGACCCTGCTGAATGGCTGGCAGGTGAAGCAGCTGATGAGGTTCGTCTACGAAAGTCGCGCCTTGAATATGCAGCGCAAGTTCCTCCTGCTGCACGATGTCCGGCTGTTCACCGGGGATATGCTGCACGTGTGGAGCGTCTGTGTGAACGCGTTGTTCCTCAGGCGACAGCTGGACAACAGGTGAGTCCTCCTCTGGCCAATTGTGCCCAACTCATCTTGAACTTTTCCCTCTGGCAGCTACAGCATCTCGACCATCGCCTATCCGGGCATATTGAGCCGCGTTGTGGTCCTCAAACAGCTGGAGAACTGGAGAGCTGGTAAACGCATGGATGGAGCAATCATTTTCACGGATAAAACGCGAAATTTGCACGGTAAACAACGAGAAACTATCTCCCATTCCCAACTACTGGTTCATCTTAGAATAAGAACCTTTATCAGGAGTGAGACCTGGATGGATCTATCCTTGTCCGTCAGGAAGCTACAAAAGCCTAGCTCATATCTTCTCCTATTTCCATATGGGTTTTGAGCATATTTCGAAAATTATAATAGCTAGAGAAAGCAAACTTTGTCTGCAGGGTTTAGTTTAGTATAGACTGCTAAAAAATAATTAACTTTATGGATACTTTTTCCCATTCCCCCCTCAAATTGTACTATTAAAAGTAGATACGATTGGGTCTTTTGCATTTTGCGCTTTGGTATATATTGATATGCTTTTCTATATCAAAATTATGCCCTACACGTTTCATAAGGATCGGAACATCAAAGTTAATCAAGAATGCCTTTCCAAAATATGGTTTGGGATAGGCGATTCGCGTGTTTGTCTTTTTGTGTGTATCTGTATTATAGGAAGTGAAGTGTTTATAGCAGCAGTTCGTTGCTGAGTTCAGGGTATATCATAGTCGGGCAGTCCCGCTTATATAATTATTATAATAATTTGTGTACTACCTCTTACAACGAAGGCTTAATATCCTTGCAGACATTAGCTTTGTGGTTTTGCAAATATGTGAGAGTAGAGAAGCTTCAAAATGTAGAGACTTGTTTGTGTAGAAACAGACAGACGGATGGACGGACAGACGGACATGTCTATATAAACTCGGCTGTTGATGCTGATCTACAACATATATACTCGATTGGGTCGAACATATCTTCTTCTTCTGTGCGTTACATATTGCATGCCAAAATTATAATCCCTCTACAAGGGTATAACAAGCTTAGGCTTGGATTTAATATATATGTATATCCGAATATTATATAAGCAGAGTAAGTCAAAATGAACGACTTTTGTTATTTGCAACCTTTCTGCAAAAATTTATTTTAATTATTTAATAATTAATATAGGGAAAACATGTATGTTACTTAACTGGTTCTGTGTGGAATGAATCCAATGAATGAATTGATTCCAACTATATTTCCAGGTGCTCAACTGGCGGTGGCCATTGCTGAGCACGTGCCGATGGTGCAACTGAATCGAACCACGAATACTTATCAAGGCGTTGAGGTGGAAATCATGAACTCCTTGGCCAAGGCCCTAAATTTCCAGCCGCTTTATTATGCAGTTAATGAGAGCGACGCCAGCGACTGGGAGCAGTCGCTGCAGGGGAACGAGACCCGCAGAGAGGAGCGAGGTCTGGTTGGGGAAGTGGTAAGTTTTTGGTATGATATGATGCCCGAGCCCTGAGCTATCTCTCGACAGGCGCAACACAAGGCTCGCTTTGGCATCGGGGATCTGCATCTGTTCCAGAGCTATGTGCAGCTCGTGGAGCTGAGTGTGCCTCACAGCGTTGAGTGCCTGACGTTCCTGACGCCCGAATCCTCGACGGACAAATCCTGGCAGACCTTCATACTGCCCTTTAGCGGCGGCATGTGGGCTGGCGTTCTGCTCTCCCTGGTGGCCGTCGGCACCATCTTCTATCTCATCAGCTACTTGAATGCGCTGCTCATGGGCAGCAGCAGCCGGTTGGCCTTCTTTCGCTGCCTGCGCCGGAGACGGGGACGGGGACGGGAGCGGGGACGGAGGCAGCTACGTCGGGATCCGCTCAGCTGGCAGCGCTTAAGCTTTCGCATTACCCTGGGCAGGCATCGTCCAAGACCCCAGCTGGAGGCTGCTCGGCGGGACATCTTCGATAACTATTCGAATTGCATTCTGCTCACGTACAGCATGCTGCTCTATGTGGCTCTGCCCCGCATGCCGCGCAACTGGCCGCTGCGCGTGCTCACAGGCTGGTATTGGGTCTACTGCATCCTGCTGGTGGCCACCTACAGGGCCAGCTTTACGGCCATTCTGGCCAATCCGGCGGCCAGGTATGGCATGCGCATCATTCAATATTCCAATATGCTCGCCTATATTCCTTTCACTCAGCGTCACCATTGACACGCTCCAGGATCTGAGCCGCGCCCGCATTCCGCCCACAACTGGAGCAGCCGACAACAAGCAGTTTTTTCTAGAGTCCAGCGATGAGACAGCCCGCGAGGTGGGCGCCCGCATGGAAATAGTGGAGCAGCTCGACGACTTGGTGAGCATGACAAGATTATATAGAAAACTCCTGCATATGTGCTGACTCCTGATCCCGGCCAGACCAAGCGCATAGCTAGGGGTCAGTGCGCCTACTACGACAACGAGTTCTTTCTGAGATATTTGCGTGTGGCAGATGAGACACATGGTGTGGCAATGGGGGCCCTGCACATCATGAGGGAGTGCGTCGTCCATATGCCCGTGGCGCTGGCTCTGGAGAAGAATTCGGCGCTGAAGCCGCACGTCGACAGCATCATACAGCACCTAGGCGAGGGCGGTGGGTGCAGCAAACCATTCGACTCAGCTCCATCTAAACCCCCCTCTCTCTCTCTCTCTGGGTCAGGTCTGATTGCCAAATGGCTGCGGGATGTGATCAAACGTTTGCCAGCCGAGGAGCAGGCGCCGCAGGAGGCGCTCATGAATCTGCACAAGTTTTGGAGCTCCTTCGTGGCACTGGCCATTGGCTATCTGGTGTCGACTCTTGTGCTGCTCCTGGAGCACTGGCACTTCAGGCATATCGTCATGAAGCATCCCATCTATGATGTGCACAATCCCAGCTTATACTATAACTTCAAGCGGCTTTATCCGCACGAATAGCTTGCTAATAATGTAACTAAGATATTTATATTAAACAATTCTTGTCCTCATCAAAAACACAACTGACAATTCTTGTGAGTCGCTGACGCAATCAGCGGAGCTCACTTCGGATGGGGGCATACCATAAAAAAGAATGCCATATATTATATCAAATCGATTCAAGTGGCCTCAAGTATCCGGCAATGTGTTGTATACATTTTGAGAGTTTTCAATTCATTTCGTAAATAATAATTCGCATTGTTTAAGATCTCGTAGGCACATTAAGCATTATTTGTTTATTGCCCAAATATCTTGGCCAACAATAATCGAAAAATCGTAAATAATTCAGTTGCCAAATGCCAGACTAAACACACAGAAAGAAGAAAGCATTAACATTTCAATAGAACCGATCAACTCTGAAGAAATCACGAGGCGAGACTGCCTTATTAGAAATCATTATTATAAACACCAACAAGAATTTGTCGGTGGTTCGATTCAGGGTTTGAACCAGTGCCATTTCGTGAAGCTGCTCTTCCACAAACGTTCCACAACTCACCTTTTGGTTTCAAGCATTGAATATAGTTTTTGATGTTTACAGATTTTAGCTGTAGAAAAAGCTTCGAACTGGTTCAGTTTTCAACGATTGATTGTAAATAAACAACTGCCTAAACTGAAGAACTTTTATCATGATTGCGAACCAACTCGAAATCTGACTTCCAATTAATGGTTTACCGTATATCGAAGCTTTAGTCAAATTGTCCAAAAGCCGCGTATAACAAAGTGGTCAAAATTTAATCAAATTTTAGTTAGATCTTGCTCCAAAGTATAAATAACTTTGGCCCTAATAATTGCATTGCTACCATATTTGGCAGATGCCAATTATTGGGCACATATCAATTTTAGCCCTCGTTTTTAATATGAAAATATGAAACACTATTTCCAGTTCAACAATTATTAAAATAATTCAAAATTAAATTGCTTCATTACAAAACAAAACTTGAACCAAAATCAAGCATCTCCACGAACTGAACCTTAGTGCAGGGAACCGTGAACCGAACCAGGGACCAACTCATTTTGGTTTTGCAGCCCTGAACCTTGTGAAGCATACGAATTCATGGAACTGAATTGTTTGGGCATAGTCAAAAGAACTGAACTTATTCTGGAAATAGACTTCTATCTCGGCTCAGTCAGGCATAATAATAATAATAAAAATATTCATAATTTGAATTGTTTTCTTAAATTTCGACTGTATTTAGCTGTTGCTGCATAACATTTTATTAATTCATTTATCAGGCAAATTGCATAACAACAACAACAAACATTTCATTGTTGTTGTTAATTTCAGGCATTTTTTCACAGATTGTTTTGTTATTTCTTTTGATAAATATTTATGGCTCTTTTATTTGTTTTGCTTTCGCTGTTGTTGTTGCTGTTGCTGTTGCTTCTTTTTACCCGCGCGTTGCTTACAATTCTATTCTATTTTATTTAATTTAATTAGTTTTGCTTCATTTTACTATGCTTTGTTTTTTGCTGGGCTCTCGGCATTCGTCCCCCCTTTGCTTATCCCCAGTACACCGAAATTCTTGTTGTTATTTTTGTTTAGCTTTGGTTTTTTGTTTTCAACATTACATGAAATCTCTAATTGGCATTTCCGCTGCTAACAATACAAATCCAATGCCGCCCCGCCCCTAACTCCAGCCCCGCCCAACAAGGGCGCATATCAAAGAGCATGTTATGCGGCATTTTGTTTTTTGATTGTTGTTCTTGTCTTGTTGTTGAGGTATTCTTATTTTCATCAAAATATTTCTCAATTACATGGAAATGTTATTCGAAAATTACGAACATCCTCTTTTGTTTCCAACATTTGCAACATTTAATTTTCATATATCAAAAGCTTTTGTTAATGCGCACAAAAGTATGCTACACTTTTTTCCACACCATCAATATTTCTGAGCAACTGAAGCAGTCCGAAATTGTCCTGACTGACTGACTGACTGACTGATTGGTGATCAACGCACAGCCCAAACCGTAAGAGCTAGGAAGCTGAAATTTTCACTGTTGTTACCTTATGTGATGTAGGTGCACGTTAAGACGGGGTTTCGGGAAATTCCACTAGCAAGTGTGGGAAAATCGCGAAAAACGTTTGTATGTAACTTTTCTGTTAACCATCCGATCGGTTTCAAATTTAAAGAATTTATCTTATACGTACCACGGGCACCTGTGTTTATCGTATATAGACATAAGTCAAAATTTCCCAAAAACTCATCCGATTTTCACGAGGTTTGGGCCTTTGTTCATTGCTTGGCCCTTAGATCAATTTGGCATCTAAATCTGGCAAGATTATTTTTGTTTTTAGGTTTTGTTCGAAATGCTTCAAACTTATTTTCAGAGCTGTACATAAGAATTTAATGAATACGTGTTTCAGTGATTTGGGAAATTCCACCCGCAACAGTGGGAAATTTGCGGAAAACAGTTGTAAGCTAGTTTTTTGTTTACCGTGCGATTGGTTTCAAACTCATTTCAATGATCTTTCAGATCACTTATTTTATTCTTTCCACGGTCATAGCTCGCAACTTCTGGAATAAAATGCCCTTAAGAAATATGGTTCAATGCGTAATAGGTAATCCAGCAGCTTTCCCGCCACTTTCCGCACGTGCTGTAGATCGTGCGTATGTAAATAGTTTTAAAATACAGTCTGAGACAGTCCGGATAACAATCAACAAAGTTTTATATCCGGAAGCCGACTTCGCCTTGAGGCCCATTTCTTTCTATTGACAGTCAGTTAGTTAGAAATCAAAATAATGCTAATGCTAGCTCTGAATTGGTTCAAGCTAATAAGAGATATATTTGGAAATATAAATACATGGCGTGATGCTAATGAAATTGCATTATAAATTGCATTATAAACAATTGCTTGTAATATTTGTTTCTAGAAATCGAACTAGAAATTAGAATATTTTATGAATGCTGTCACGTTATCAAAAGGATAAAAGGATAATTTACATAGCGCTATATAAGCTAGAAATCAAATTTGTACTAACTTAAATTAGTGGGTACACCATATTACATTTGGGCTGGGCGGGCACATAAACATAAACATAGGTGATTACCTAGATAGAAATGAGGAGAGCTTCAGGTGTGCTCACACTGCAAATTGTATTATCTTTTAGCCCTTCTTGAAATCAAGTACATATGTCGGCTAATGCTGCCATATGCCGCCTTGCCGGTTTCGTCCTTCTCCAACAACAGTCTGCCGCGGGCAAACTTCTTCTCGCATTCACCCAGCGCTGGTGGCTGGCATAGAAGTCCATGGGATAAGCATTGCTGCGTGGCGAGGCATTATCTGGCGTCAATGTGACTCAATGTAGCCCAGCACCACGGATAGCTCATAGGGATTCAGCAGGATGGACAGGCGTGGACAGGCAATCTGCACGAAGGCATCAATGCCATCAGCAAACAGTGCCAGCTTCTGTGGAAAGATCTCAGACAGCAGCGACCAGGTCGACCAAGTGTGCCTAGTAATGCGTGATCATAACTTTGCATCCAACTTTACATAGAAGTAAATTAAAGAAATTTGTTATAATATCGAATTCTATTTCATTTGAATTTGTTTGATATGCGTCGAATTTAATATATTTGGGTTCCTTTCTGTTGTGGTTTTTAGTTGCGATTACAGCATCTGCATTTATTTATAAATACATTTTACGACAATTTAAGCTTTTTTACAATAAATGCTATACATATTTGTTGTTGATTTTATTTTCCACTGCTTTTAGGGCGTATAAGCATTTTGACTGTCCTCAAGGAGTAATAATCATCCCAATATATGGCATCTAAATCGCTCACCTCATGATCATAGTATATTCCATTTAAATTGCTAAACAAAAAAACAATATAAAAATTAATTGCATATAAATTGCTTTGACAAAGCTGTAGCGATCAATACCTGGATGCACATCTATGGTACCACCAACCACCACCATGCAAGTCTCGGCTTGCGCAGTTGCCAGAATCCCAATTGTCATTGTCGCGATCGTATGTGGTGAATTTGCTATCTTTGTGGTATTCCAATTGCTTAGTTGCACTGCCCTCAGATTTCGCCAAGGTGATCAAGGTGTATTGGTCCTCCTCGCCAGAAATGGCAAATTGTTCGTATCTTCTGTATTTGATGTCACCATCAAATCTTTCCATATGTATGTAGAGCTCGTGGGGCTGGGCGCGCGTCAAGCGATGAATCCTCTCGAGACCGAGAAAGAAGTCGCCATCAAAGGAACCGAAACCTTCTCGGTAAGAGGTCCAATTCCTGTAGAAATCCTCCTTTCCATTGATTCGCTGCTGGATAACCGTCCAACCTGCTGTCGCACTATCACAAAGAACATCGAACGGATCCGGGTTAATCTTATGAATACCCGGAGCATCAGCAAAGTCGGTGCATTCGCCGTAAACGGGCTTCTCTTCGCAGCTTTTTAGTTTCTTGGCACAAATGTTGATTTCGTTTTTGAGTTGGGATATTTGTTGGGCCTGTTGATCAATTGACTTCTTTTGTTTCTCCAGCTGCTCTTCATAGTCCTGGATTTTCAAGGCATTGGAATTGGGTTTACCCATTTCCTCTTTTATTGACAAAACGTTGTTCGTTAGCTCTTTGATACTCTGTTTGTAGAATTCATTCTGAGCTCTCAGTTCCTCGATGACCAAATCATTACGTTGGCTAAGTTTTTCCTGCAGTTGCTTGATTTCCCTGTCTTTGCCTTCAACCTTATTGTTATTGTTTTCAATTTCCTCCTTCATCTGATGAATATACTTTAACAAAGGTCTAACTGCTTTATAGGTGTGCTCTCCACATTCTTCCTCTGCTATTCTGGTTGCCACACAAGACTAATAAAAAAGAGTATGATTTATTTTCTGCATTGCACACAAATATTAATAAATAATCTGTTTTTACCTCATTTTCGTTAGCCTCTGCTTTAGTTATGATCAGTGTTATGCTTGCAAATAGAATATATATAAACACAACACATTTCATTTTGATAGCACTTTGATTTTGAAATTGAAATGCGAATCTCAACTGCACTCAGCACGCATGTAAATAGACTGAAATACGGCAATCATTCGGAAGAACGTGTGTCCAATATTTCGGCGATTTGAAGCGATTATCAGTAGATCAGAGACTCAATATATATATAAATAAACAAAAGGCAAGGGCCAGGCCTTAAGTGACCTTCATTGGAATGTTGATAGATTGCAAATAGGGAAATTCATTTGCTTTGGCTTTTTCTCGATATCATCTGATTTTAAATTCAATATATCTCTATATATAAAACTGTTTGTCCTGACTGACTGACTGACTGACTGACTGACTGACTGACTGATTGGTGATCAACGCACAGCCCAAATCGTAACAGCTAGGAAGCTGAAATTTTCACTGTAGTTACCTTATGTGATGTACATATGTAGGTGCACGTTAAGGCGGGGTTTCGGGAAATTCCACCCGCAAGTGTGGAAAAATCGCGAAAAACTTTTGTATGTAACTTTTTTGTTTACCATCCGATCGGCCCCAAACTTATTTTCAAAGATCTTTGGTTCAAATTCATTTGGGGGGCGTTTCACACTTTTCGAAAAATCGATTCATCGTGTTTCACATTTTTCGCAAAATCTAAACTCCTTCGGTGGAAAATACATTTCAAAGATTGTTTTGGTGAATTTTAAGTTTTGTCCGATTTGCATAAAAGTTGTTTGATTCCCGTCCGATCAGTTTCAAAGCTTTTTGAAAACATTGATTTTATAACATACGTGCCACGGGCAAGGCCGGGTTATACCCGCTAGTAATATATAAATCTCTTAAAATTAAACTGTTAGACCTAACTAATTGAGTGACTGAGACTGAGTTACTGTAGGTACCTTTTGTTTCAGGAAAATTCCTGAATTGAATGAGACCTTTTTGTTTACCATTGTTGTTTATTTGATAGATTTTTCGCGAAATTCACCGCTCTTGGATTGAAAATACGGGTCAAAGGTTTAATGAACAGCTTCAAGTTTCTCACCACAAGACTTACATTGGCGGAGACCGTTGATTCCAACTTTTGAATTGTATTCGATGGATCTTAAAGATAATTTCAAATAGACGTGGAGTTCAGGATATTACAGGCAGACTTAAATCTACGGGCGGGAACTGACTGAAAATGTTGTACATAATATAACCACTGATATATATGTAAAAGGAATATTAGAACATATTAAAAAATGTTTACATCTAAAGAATATTGCACAAAATCAGCTTTTTTCAGCTTTAATAGTCGCATTTTATTTTTTGCCTCTAGAAATAAAACAACAATAAACAATTGTACAATACACGTTTTGTTTGAATTTAACAAAAATGATCAATTTTTTATAGACGGTTTGAATTGAAAACAGATTTTTAAAATCAAGGAGCAGCTACATCAATTTGTGACTTGAAAGTTCAGTGGCTGATAAAATGGACACCGACACCATTATGAATTACAATATTTAGTTTATAGTTTATAATCTAGATCTATTTAGATTAAGTCATATTCAGTTGATTCTGCTTGAAAGCATTGAAAGCTGCACGTAAACGTTAAAAATACTTAAACAATTTGGGCGTTTTAAAAGCAAATACCAAATGAGTATATACCCTACTCGTACTCGTTATTATATAAAAATTATATATATTAATATTTAGTATATGTATCTGTAAGGACATTTTGTGTTTAATATACTTTGTGTACGCATACAAAATCTACAAACAATTCGTTCATTATGAGAGTTTGTCGTGCTGAGGCGCAGAAATCGAGTAAATCCGGAAAGTATTCAGTTTTAAGCACAGTTTTTAAATCAATTCCGTATTCTTAGGATACTTGTTTGCAGTCTACGTTCTTATCGGACTTACTAACGATATAAGGCCAGCGCTCGCTTTTTTTTGAGTATCTTTTAGTTGTTGAACATCATTTGTATAACAGAAGACGAAATATATATGGTATATTAACTTTAAACTAAGCATAGATCATATTTTGAATTCAGTTTCTATTGTAGTTCTCATTTAAAATTCTTATATGCAGTAAAGTTCCTTTTAAAATATACTTTGTTTGACTTTTGTTTCAGTTATGGCGTTTTGGACAGCATCGTAATAATAACATTCGTCTTACTATACTCTGCAAAGTATTCACTCATTTTATTCAAGACAGATTCATTCTGCCTTGCCCATATTTGTAAACTTCAGTTAATATAAATCAAAATCATTTCATATCAAATGTGTGGTATGCAAACCCAAAGTTGTTACAATGTAGGAAAGGATTATAACTAAATCGCATTGCGCTTACTATGATTTACATAAATTGTTAAATATATATATATATATATATATATATATATATATATATGTATATAGAATCGCTTTAATATATCACTGTTGCTGGTTTAACTTGCTGCTGGCCGCTGTCCTAGCCCGTGGTCTCCGCTGTTTCCACCTCGAATACATCGTCGGACTCTTCTTGCCTGGCCACATATTCGTTATCCTCCTGCTCCTCCACGTCGTCGTCGTAGTCTTCGGGATATTCGCCATACTCCGACGATTCACCAAGCATCCAGGCATCGTTTTCCACTGAATTTCTTGGACTGTAGTTTATGCTGCCCGTGATGGTCAGATTGTTGGCCGGTCGCTGGACACTGGTAGATGAAGAGCATCGGCATAAGCAGAGAGTAGAGAGAGATTATATTTTTAGAACAGGCAGATAATACAGTATATCATGTAAATCAGTTCAAAATATATATTGAATGAGTGTAGCGAATACAAAATGAGTGCTAAACTAGCGACTAACTAAGCTTTTAATTGTTGTCTATATGTGTGAATGTTGTATTAGTTAAAGGGTTAGATCCATTAAGATATATCATATAGTATGAATGATGACGAGAACGAGTTAATTAGTTAAGGTAAGTACAAGACAAGGCAAACATTTTGTACAGCTAACGAACAATTGTTAAGATTTGCTTAGCGCATAAACTAATGGTTAGGAATTAGTATTCACGTTCGATAATGATGGCTGTCAAATGATACAAGTATGATATACTAGTTACATTAGTTTGATTTGTTACGGATGCGCATTTGTTGCAGAGAGCGCGTGGCACAGGCGCTTGAAAAGCCGCACAAGACATTTTTTTTCCGTTAAAATATACAAATTTGAGACAATTGCACAATTGCGAGCACGAATAGCAACGTAAAAAATGAATTGAATGCAATACAATATAAACAGTAACGAGCAACGAGTAACGGGCAACGAGTGGCGAGTAGCGAGTAGCGAGTACTCTCAGCATGGCAACTTCTCTATTACATTGGCAACTCGTCGAAGCTATGCAGCTTGTATGTGGGGGCGTCGCATTCGCAATTCGTTGTCGCTGTTCTCGTTGGATTGAAAGTAATCGTATGTACAACGAGTAATAATCCATTAACAAATTCGTTGATTGATTTCATTTGGGTGTGTTCACATTGATTTGATGAGTGTCTAGAATATATGCTTCTAGTGTCACAATCAAGATTAATTACGTAGTTAGGAACCGGAATTCGCTGGGTCGGCTGCTTGCACCATGTTAAATGTAGTTTTCAGAGTGTGTACAGAAGAGAGTTCGATTTGTGTGTGTGTGCGTTGTTTGTGGTGTTGGAAAGATAGTTGTCGAATGTTTTGGTTTTTTTGTGTTGGTTTCTTAGTTTTATGGCTGTTACAGATCGGTCACTAGCACACCATCCGTTGGTCATAACTGTCCACGGCGATAGTGTGAGCGTGATGGTCTACGGATAGCAAAGGCAGTTGCGTTTACATTTGTGTGGTTTTTGGATTTGTAGGTGTACAGAAATTAAAAGAAAAGAAAATAATTAGCAAAATTATAACAGAAATTTGGTTTATACACTTTTAAAACTAAATGTCCTACAATTGAAATAGATTAAGAGAATATGCAATGCCGTGTGCCTATAAACAGCATCGAGCACTACAAGAGTTTCAATCGTAAGCGTGTAGATTATAAGTGAGCAACGAGTAGATTCAATTGGCCGTTAAACGCACCTTTACCTCTAGCCGCGAAAAAACCCACAACCTTAAGCTAATAATAAAAGAATAAATGGAAAAACAAGATAATCATATAAATACAAACATAAGTCGAACTATTCCTAAACTCTCCTTGATAATGTCTAAAAGTCTACTTATTCAAAACTTACAAACTAAATGAGGCCTCACACGGGCGACAACACTTGAGCATCAATTGGAAATTTAACTTTAACTTGAAATTTTGTTATGCAGTGAAGGCAAAAAGAATTGCTAACTAAATTTAATATCGCTGGATATTTGTCTAATTAAATTCCCAAAATCGAATACTTTCTATCTGTCAAATATAACAAATGTAGAATTTATATATAGAAACTGTGGTATTCGTTATACTACTGTTAATTTTTTTTTTTGTAACAATATCTTTTAATTAATTGAATAGAATTAAATTTAAATAAGTAAAGTCCCGAATCGTTTAGGCAACTTTACAACGAGTATCTGGGTTCTAATTTCATGATAGTTAAAAATTTTAATAAAATGCATAAAAATAAATATGCCTACAGAATGGAAAATGTTTTCTATTAATGAACTAATGCCTTTTAAAAATCGGAATATCACTGATAAATAATCGGATGGCAATTTCTCGCTAATTAAATGAGGAACCCAAATTAAAATGGATCAATTAGTTTCGATAGTTTTTTAATAAATTTAGGATATTCCTTTTCCATTTATTATTATGTACAAATGTCTGTCAAATGTATATCACCTCTAGTTAGAATATGCCTAGTATTTGGAGTATATCTAAGAGTATATTAATTAAATACTTTTTAGTGACATTTCCAATTCTGCGATTTCATGTTTTACGAATTTAACCAAAATTGGAATTTAAAACAAAAATTGATACCTCAAAAGACATAAATTCCCTCATGAGGCTTATCTAAATAAGCAGATATTAAATTGGACTCTCTGCATGTAAGTACGGACTAAAGTAGACTAGTATATTGATTTTTATGAGATTGCGGGGCAGCTCAGAGAGAGAGAGAGAGAGAGAGAGAGAGAGAGGGGGGGGCTTACTGAAACATCTGTACGAGACCTAAATATTGTATATTATTCGTTGCAACCGCTGTTCTCGGCACCTCCCGACGCAGGTGCTAACAATTTACCTTTCGAAGGGCATATCGTTGGCCTCATCGTTGAACTGGCGCTGAGCCTGGGCCTGGGTCTGGGTCTGGGCACGGCGCGCTTCCTCCTTGCGGCGTCTGTCCTCGGCGGCTGCCTTCATGGGATCGTAGGTGGAGCGTCGCTTCCACATGACCATTTCGGCCTCCTTCTGCTTGTTCACTGCAGGATTAGAGATGGTTTTTTTAGTTGTGCGACATTGTTTAGTTAGAGCTGGCTACTCACCGGAGGCATCGCGTCGCACGGCGGACGAGGCGCGCATGCCTGTGGCGCCACCCAGCGATGTGGTGCTGCTGTTCATCACAGAGGTGTTTGAGCGCACGCTGCGATTGCTGGCGCGTGTGCCCTCGGTTCGACTCAAGCCCATGGAGGAGGCGCTGGGGCTGCGCTTCATTTGTTCGGCAGGCTTCAGCGTGCTCTTGGCATCGTTTTTGCGCAGAAAATTGTTCGACTGCGCCGACTTGTACTTGGATATGTCCAGGTACTTGGGCTGCACACGCTGCTGCTGATCCCGGACATTGCCAGCATTGGCCGTTTGCAGCAGCTGCTTCTTGGCATTGGCCAGGCTGCTGGGCACCTGCTGTGCCAAACGGCTCAGACTCGTCTCGCGCGGCATGGACTGACGCAACTTGGGCCCGCAGCCAGAGGCGGTGCGTGGCTGTGCGCTCTTGATGCCGCGACGCGGCAACTCCGGCGTATTGGGGCAGGCGACCAGTCCGGCTGCCGCCTGGGCAGCTGCACTCAGCTTGCCCGCGGGCGCTGAGCTCGGCTTGGATGGCGTGTGCCCCTGGCCAGTTCCAGTTGCTGCTCCACTGCCCGCCACGCGCTGTTTGCTGCGTTCGATGCGCATGAGCAGCGCCTTGTTGAGGCGCGTGTTGCTCAGCGGCACCGTAGAGTCGGCCTGCTGTGCGGCGGACTGATGCGCCATGTCGTCCTCCTCATCGCCGCTGGAGTAGTAGGGACCTGTGGTGCCCAGCTCGTCCTCATCATTTATGTAGTACTGCAGCTCGTTGTCGTAGTCGCTGTACGACTGCTCAAAGTTGTTGCTGCTGGCGGATTTCTTTAACTGCAGCTGCAGCTGCAGCTGTTGCTGCGGCATGGGCCGTGCCGCGGGCGGCGTGTAAAGATTCTGAAAGTTGGGACGCGCCCGTCGCACAGATTGCAGCGGTCGCTGCTGCTGCTGGAAGGAGCTGGACCGACGCAGTGGCGATATGGAGCCAGATACGCCGCACATCGAAGACGGCAGCTCGTGCCCGTGCCCGTGGTCGTGCCGGTGCTCGTGCTCCACATCGTCCAGCGAGTTCTTGCGTCGATGCAGCTGCTTCAGCAAATACTCGCCGCTGGTCAACAGCTGAAGCTGGGCCTCGTTGATGCTGCTGGTCATGAGTGCACGATGCAGCGGCGATCGATGATAGCCCTGTTCCAGGCTGTGCTGTGGACTGCACTGAGCCGCCGGCGACTTAACCGAGCTGCGACGCGACGACGGCGTCTGCGAGGGCAGCTGCTCCATGGCCGGCCTAGAGCGGCTGGCACTGCGCGCACGTCCCAGCGTGTGCAGCGGCGAGGGTATCTTACTGGGGCTTTTCGGTGGCTTATATGGCTCGCCACCCACCTGGCCATTATGGCTGCACAGCGCCGGATCGCTCGCGTAGTCACAGTCGCCCAGCAGTCGATAACGCTCGGCCAGGCTGCGATTGAGCTTGGCAGCCGCCGCATATTGACGCTGCTGCTGCTGATTGTACAGGCTGAGACTGTCATCCGTCAGCGAATCCGCGCCCGTATCCGAGCAGTTGTAGCTGCGTGTCATCAGCTGCACCCGACAGAGATAGAGAGAGATGGGATTAGTTAATGCACTACGGATATATGTATATCATTATGATCTCTGCTCACCTGTGCCTGCGTCTGCTGCTGCTGCTTTCTGCGGCTGGCGGAGATGCTGCTAACATCCTGCGCCAGGCTCCGGGCACGCGCATTGCGCGCCCACTCCTGTATCCAGTCCTGCTTCGTGGGCGCCGACTGCAGTAGTGCTGCCTCTGTGGGCGTGGTTGGCGTCTCGGGCAGTTGATGCAGCTGCTCCTTCAGCTGCTGCTGCTGCTGCTGCTGCTTCTGCTGCTGCTGTGTGTTGCTGGTGGTGAACAGATTCAGGCGGTACTCGGCCTTCTGGCGATCTGTGGCGCTGCCGGCCATGGCCTGGGCATGACGCAACTTCGCCTCGTTGCTGACGTACTCGGAGCTGTCGATCTGCGAGGTGGACAGACTGTGCGAGTGGCGCGTCAGCTTGGGATGCGTGTCCAGAGCACGCTGCTTGGCCAGCACACCGCTCGTGGTGACGCTGGTGAAGCAGCCCACATCGGCGGCCGGTGATCGCGGCGACGGCGGCGTTGGAGGCGCCTGCGGCCGCAGCACACGCGACTTGAGCTGCTCCAAATAGGCGCCCGTCGCATTCGCATTCGCATTGGCATTGGCATTGGCATTGGCATTGGTGCTGCTGCCCTTCTGCTCCTGCTGCGGCGTCTCGTGGTAGTAGTTGACTTCGAGCACATTGCTGGGACGGCTAGGCTTGAGCGCCAGCTGCTTGGGCCGCAGCTTGGCCGCCGCCGCAGCAGCAGCTGCAGCCGCATTCCGATCGATGTTCATGAGATCCTTCTGCTCCTCTGTGTAGTTATCGCCGTCTAGAGTGTAGGTGCCCGCCTCGCTGACCGCGTCCTCCTCCGCCGCCTTCATGTCGTCCAGCGGCGGATGCGGACACAGCAGCTCCACCTGCTGCAGCGCCATCTGCATGGCCGTCGAGCGCGGCGTGAACTGTGCGGTGCGATTCGCCAGCAGATTGGTAGCGCCCTTTGGCGGCGCCGCCGGCTGTGTGGGCCTTGGCTTTTGGTTGGACGCGCGGCCAGCAGCTGGCTCCGTTGTGGCCGAGCTGCGCGGCGACCAGCTGTGCCGCTTGGAGGCGTCTCGTACACGCGAGGCGCTGCGCTCGCGCACACGCAACTTCACGGCGGGCGTTGTTTCGGCATTGGGCGTGGCCGCCGTCACTGAAGCATCATCAGCAACGCTGCTGGCGTCGAGGCTGCTGCGCTGCGAGTGCCGCCCGTTGCCACTGGTCGCCGTGCTGGCCTCGCTCTCCAGCTTGGACATGGAGGCGCCGCGCCTGTGGCGACTCTGAAAGCGCTCCATCATGTTCTTATAGCGGGCCGCCTGCGCTGCCGCGTCGTTCTCCGAGGCGTCGAAGTGGTCAATGGTGAAGGCCAGCGATTGCTTTGTTGCCGTTGAATTCGATGCCGTCGACTCGTCCTCCGCATCTGGCGCAGCGGAGATCTCTTTGTTGCCGCTGCTGCTGCTGCTGCAGCTGTTCTGTTGGTGATTCGCTCGGCTCAGCACAGCCGCTGCAATGGAACAGAGCCAGCAAAAATGTACAATTAAATTAGCATTTATTTACAGTTACAATTACGATCCATTTAATCGGTGAAAACGACTCCAACTCGGAAGAGAGAATTCGGTTCACCGCAGCAACTGAAGTGGCAAGCGAGCGAGTAGCAAGTGCAGCACGCGGCCGGTTCAGCCAGCATGCGGGCAATTGGGCGCCACTTAGTCGTATGTATGTACATTAAATGGAATTAAAGCACTCAACAGAAATGACTCTTAATTTAAAGCAGCCCTAATTCACAAGATAAAAACGAAGATAAATTTCTTTGCGCTTTTCTCAGACTTTTGTAATTTCAAAGGAAAATCACTTATGTTTCACATCACAGTCCCAATTCCCTTTAAATCTTCAAATATACTTTCGACAGCTTATGAATATGAAATGGACACAATAAAATGCTATCCGAAAATTATAGAAAAAATATTTTTTATGTTTTCAATCTTTTACGGTGCTGAATTAATTAAAAACCGAAATTTAGAATATTCACATTTTTGTAGAAATGTTTGAATTATAGTTTCAGAACACGTTTCCCGGACTTCTTTAAGTAAATATTGAATATATTTAAATGTGAAACGAATAAAAATGCAATAAAATAAGCATATTATTATAAAATAACCAAAGGTTCAATGCTCGTTGCAAATATGTCATAAAAAGTATATGCATATAATGGAAGATTTTCCGCAAAGGGTTATGTCAAGTAGAGCTTGTGTGCATAACTCCAATAATAACGGGTAAAACCCACAATAGACATTTTCTTTTTTTTTTCTTTTTGCTGACCATACTCAACCTTTTGCAAGTGACGCCCACCTGCAACGTGGCTATTCCCCCACTGCTTCCGCCAGCAGCAAATTTCTATACATTTCCGTGGCAAAGCGGCAGCCAAAAGAAAAGCAAACAATTTGCTTTCAAGTTTGCGCGGGACGGAACGGGATGGGAGTGGAGTGGAATAGGCGTCCATTTAGGGGGCAGCTCTACGTGCGTACTCGTGATCTCTGGCTGGCGAGGTAGACGTGGGCATATCTACTTATAAGTTTTATAGGGGCGAGCAGTGCATCAAATGAAGGTTAGAGTTCGTTGATTTCGGTCAAATTGTGTGTGAGTGTGAGTGTGAATGTGTGTTTGTGCGGGTGGGGAGGGGCAACAATTTTTTACGCTCCGCCTAACGCGCTGGCCATTGAAGTTTTGGACGCACGTGTCTTCCGTTCCGCCGTGCAAGTTCTCGACCTGCCTTTCAAAGATGACCAAATTAACGGGCGATTTCACTCAAACACTTTTGGCCGAAAATCAATTTATTTCCAGATTAATTATTCTATTAAGTTTCGGAATGGAACAGGAAACACAAGACAAAAGCGGCAAACCTTGCTTTAAAAATAAACTGGCCTTAAATTCATTAATTGTACTATACAAAAAGTTATAATTAAGGAAACTAAATATATAGAATGATAGCTGTTTAAAAAACCTAATCAGCAAAACTAAATATAAACTCTATAATAACGCTCGAGCGAAAGCAGATTCTTTTTCAGACTGGAATTAGTCATATTAGTTTTACTTAAAAAGGGCATAGTCTGATATGAACGAGACACACTATCCTCTCTATATATTTAACTGTTTGTGCTGACTGAAATTGTTGCTGTAGTTACCTCATGGAATGTCAGTGAACGCTGGCAAATTCACCAGCAAGTGTGAAAAATTCGCGGAAATGTTTGTATGAAACGATTCTGTTTGACAAACCGATCGACTTTATCACTGCCCGGTTATAAATATACACTATCAGCTCAACCCAAGCCGGCACAATAATTCCACAAAGGTCGTTCACCTCTTGGAACTGCTCAGACTGTGGCACCAAGCGAAAGGACTCGGTTGGCTTCTCAATAGTCAGGCAAGTGTCGCCTTCTTCGACAAGCTGTGACATACTGTGGCGGTTGTTCTCGTGCCCGCCAACCACTCGGGTGTTAAGATTCGATCAGCTGAATCAACACGCGTCCAATGGCCGAGGCGATGACCTCAATCAGATGACAATTGATGATCGAATGGATGCTTTCTCTGCTGTCGCCGTGTTAAAAAATAAGCACATATAAATATGTACATATATATATAATCATAAGTATTTAAATGTATGCAAAGCCGCAAGAGTTGAGCATTTATTTATTTCTTGATTGTTTTCCAATGAGTGAAACGTTTCAAAAGCAAACACACAAATCAAGAGCGAACCAAAATAGCACTAATGCGATTTGAAGACTTTTAAAGTTGGGCGATGACGTAAGACGCGCTTACTAATCGCCCAATTGGAAGCCAATTGAAACCCGTTTACCATTTAATTGCTATGAAAAACTAAAACAATGCTAAAATTGCTATCGATTTGCTGTCACTTGGCCATTGTCAGTTCGCATATAGTTGGGTAAGCGCAGTACCAACATTTTTGAAGGCTTTTTAAGCCAAAAAAAAGAAGAAAAACAGCAGGCGGCGGCTTTTCAATTTTGTGCTCTTGACTTTCCAAAAAGTCAAAAAGAAATTAACAGCCAAAAGTTTCAACAACAAATTGCCCTAAATGGTAATGGCAGTAACAACATTTTGTTTATTTATTGCAAAAAGTAAAAGCGAGCATAACAATAAAAATTATTTAGAAAAAAAGCTGCAACAAAAAAAAAAGCAACAATTGCCCCTCGACAACAATAACAACGACAAAGCGAGTCGCGATCCACAATATTTTGGCATGCTGAGTGGACAGTGTAATTACGGTTAGTTGTGGTAAATGGACATAAATATATATATATATATTTATATATGTAAGTACGTAGTATAGTGTACACTGTCGTAGCACATTTCCTGACATCGATCGTTTTGTGAGGCACAAGTTTCTGTTCTAGTTTGCAACAAAATCACGTAATGCACCAACCAAACAATGGCTGCAATTATTTGCAATTTTTCGTATACCCTGTAACTGATGCGGCACGTGAGGCGTTTCTGCGCACAACTCAATTGGCGCAAGCAAACGAACTAACCTAGCCCGAAAATCTACACACTTACTAAATTCAAGCAAAGAATCATCAAATTTTTGAAACTCAAAATCTTATATAGAAAATCTCACAGGACTTTGAGTAATACCCCATATATATAAAATATTTAAAGGCTGATTCTTATTTATAGAAGGTTTTCAATATTTTCTGAGGAGTATATATTATAATGCCCAAAAAGTTCCAATAGCTAAAAGAGCTTTCAACCAGATATATAGATCGATGGGTATCATCAAGTCCATCAATTGCGCTCGTCGCTCGTATATTGCAAATAATAACTTGAATTAGACATCAATTGAAGTTTAATTTTGTAGTTCGTCACACTGGCTTTGGTACTGGGTCAAGTGGTATGAAATTGTACCCAATTGTTAAAGCCGATATCTGGGCTAAGTTCCGATAAACAAGCTATCGATCGCATATAAATTTAATAACAATAAAGATGTGGAATTAATATTTACATTTGCGCTTATGGCATGGATTTCGTTGTGCGAAATAATTGCAAAAACAAAACAAAACCTCGACCATATCGCAACTGGCTGCAATCGATCAGAGCTCGAGCGTTGAGTCACCCGTTTTCGCGTTTTTGCGGGTGAATTGCGTGTGCTCGGCATGAAAATGGCAGATAATGACAGCAACTGTTGGGATTGTGTAAGATTTGTCTGTCACAAAACCAAACACAAAACGAGAAAAGAAAACGGTAATCTGCGGAATGGCAACAATCAAATACCCTCATAGATAGACAGACGCTAAATGCAACTTTATCAGAGCTTATCAAAAAGTAAACATTGGCTAATCAAATTAACTTAATTAATTATGTTAAAGTATCAAATGAAGTTTATTATAAATTGCTATTAAGCGATATTTTAATGACTGTAATGATTGTAGCTTTTATAGAGTAAGAGGGAAAGTAGAGACAGGCACTAGCACAACAACATCAAGATGCACAAATTAGGCTTATGAAGAGCTCTACGACATATTATGTTAGTTCGTAATTTAAGGTGTAACAAATATGTTCACGAATTCATAATACCCTTTGCAAGGGTATGCCAAAACTGATAAAAATTATGACAACATGGATTTTAAAGTGTCGCGAACTCAATTGGTTCGACTAGAGACTCGCTCTGGCAGTCGGCTGATATAGATTATGTCACCCGAGTTTCACAGTTGCGTTTGTTGCCACAAATCACAGCCCACAAATTCCATAGAATCGAACAGCAATTGTTTTTGTTTAAACAAATGCTAGAATTACAATCTCTGGAACTGTATTGTTTTGCCGAAGCATATTTGAAATAATTGCAGTCACATTTTCTTTTGATTAAAGGGCAAAATATTCGATTTAATTTTAAAAGATGGGCAACATGCCAAAAAGAAAAAATGCTTTGCATACGGCCTTGTGCCCAAATTGATAATGTCTACGCACGCTTGATTAGATGTTCAGGTTCAGTTTATATATGTACATATCTGAAGGAGCTCTATTATATCAAATAACCAAGGGAAAAGTATGGAAAATGCCCATGATTTTGCCAACGTATATGTCGTCATCGATTTTATTAAGTGTTCAATTTTATTCGATGCATGCAATTTTTAATTTTAAGTCCGATTTATAATTTGAAATCGTCTTTCAATTTAAGCAAATCAGAGATTTAAAGTCTTCGCCCCACTGTGCAACCGTTCATTATGTTCTTTCATGGGTGTGTTTGTATATGTGTTTGTGTGTTTGTTTGCCATGACTAGTGCAATAAATATTTGCGCTAAAGCCGTGGCCAAAACTCGCCAAATAGCTTCATTAAAAATTCAAATTAAAAGCAAAAAAGCGAAAAAGAGACAAGCAACAAGCTGAAAACAGCAACAACAACAACAACAGCAGCAAGCTTATGAATACCGACTCTCTTGTTATTGTTGCTGTTGTTGCAGCTGCGCTGCTGCTGCTGTCTGACTGCTTTTTGTCAACAACGACGTCGACGGCGACTGCAACGTCGACAGCGGCTTTAGTCAATTTGCTCACCTTTTTCGGCCGGCGATGGCGGCGGCTTGCCAAGGCAGAACTTTATGTTTGACTCATCGATGGCAGCGCCAAGTCCCACGAAGCTCGACGCATGCAGCTGCGGCTGAAGTCGCGGCGAGAGTGAGCCTGGCGTCGCTGCTGCTGCCGCTGCCTCCTTGTCGTTTATGATCTCGGCAATCTTCTTGATGTTCTCGGGCGTCGTGTCGGCTTTCTCGCGCCCATCCAAGCTGTTGTTGTCGTCCTCTTCGTAGGCACGGTTATTGTTGTTGTTGTGGCTGGACATTTGCTTGTTGAGCTGCACCACAGCAGTTGCGCCGACTGCAGACGCTGGCGTTGCGGCTGCTGCTGGCGGTTCGCCTCCTGCATTTGTTGCTGTTGTTGTTGTGGCTGCCGCCGTTGCCGTTGTGTCATTTGCGTATGATGTCATATTAATACGGATTTGGGAGTTCTAGTTTGTGGCCTCGGACAACACCTATGTATTCCACTCTCTTTCATTCACTTTTTAATTAGTTAATTAATTAACGAGCACGTCATGTTTGCCAACCGTGCTGCTCATTCGACTACAATATCTACTACTATTTTGCTGCTACGCTTTTCACTGCTGCCGCTAGCGTTTCTGCGTACGCAAATTCCTGCACGCCTACGTCGAATAAAAGAAATGTTAAAAATTACATAAAGAAATCAAGAACACACGCACAAAACAGACACAGCAATACACACACACACACACACACACACACATGTAAGCACACATTCAAACGCACACAGAACCGTCTAGTGTTAATGACCATGCGACGACATATTCAATTGTTCTGGCCGCGCTCTCAGTTGCCGCTGCTGCTGGTGCCTTTGGATTTCTGATTGGACAAGCATGCATGGAATACAATTTCGAGCACTTCCATTTCTACACGTAAAAATAGCCAAGTCAGTCGCCGTTTTGCCTTTTCAAGGTTGCTTTTGTTGTTAATCGAATTTTAGCCATTCCGTTGTTGTATTTTTATATTTTTACATTGAACATTTTTGGAAACAGCAGCCGACAAACACACACACTCAAACATATACAACCAAACACACACACATTTACGTTCAAGGGCGCCGTCCGCTGAGACTGGTTCACTGCACTTGCGCTTGCACTTGCACTTGCGTTTGCTGTTCACTTTTCGTAGTCACTTTTGATAATGAACTCTTTCTTTGCATATCTTTATCTGTGTTCTCACTGTTTCTTATTATAATTTCTTAACACGCGCTGCCGTTTGCTGCTAGCCGTACGCAGTCCAAACGCTTACTCACGCCAGTACAGACACAGTTAAGACTGAAAGAGTCGATAGTCGCCAGTGTGTTTTGGCCAAAAGTGACGTATGGCAACGGGTTGTGAGAGAGAGCAAACGAACACAACAAAACATCTGCTGCGCGCTCACTAAACCGGAGTTGCCGTTGTAGAGAGACCCGCGCAGGGCTGTCGAGTTTCAGCACATATGTATATAGTTCACGGAACTAGTGAAAAGTAGCCGATCGAATGCATGTGTATTTATTAAAAATGTGGCTGTTTTAAATAAAGAAATCCATTGAATAAATTTTGAAAAATGCTTGTCCGTAAATTAAGATGTAAACTTGGTGGATTTCTCACTTACTACTCACAAATTAAAAGCATTATATGTAAATCTTCAGAATGGTATTTAAATGAACCATTCAAGTCTTTTGATATGTGGCAACGCTCTGCGCATAACGGCGCGCACACAATTTGTTTGCTTTCGCTTTCGCTCTCGCTCACCACCCCAAAACCGAACTCTCGGAACAAACAATTGATGACGCATTGATTGTTTTGGCTACAAACTAGCAACTGAATAAGCTAATGAATCCACTGATAATTGCACCCGAAGGCGAATACGCAACGCACAAGACACAAATCAACGTTAATTAGCCATGCACAACAAATGAGCGCTTCGAAATTCACGCCTGAATAAGTACGATTTATTCGGTCGCAGGCAGTGCATACGACAGGTGGCCTTCGCGTGCCATCGCTCTGCCTATTTTTATAGCGAAATTTGTGCGCACAGTTACAGTTGGAACTGCAATAAGTAAACAACATTGGTTTAACAACAGATGCAGCTGGACAATTGACAGACGTCAACAAAAACAATTGCCGCATAAATGATAAGAGCGCACTTTACACACCCACACAAATACACTCTCGCTCTTTGGCTGGCGCACGCTCTCTCAGCATTTTTGTATTGGCATTTTTGCTGCCCCTGCACTTGTTCAGCGTCCAATACTTATTCTATTTCTTTGTGCACTAATTGCTTGTCTAATGCACTTTTCATTAGGCAACTGCCTTAGTTAGAGGCATCAAACATTTTCACACAATTTTCGTAATTATTTAAAAGAATTTACTAGGTGTTATGTGCAGGGAAAAACCAGCGCTAGGATTTGCAGTTATTCGCGTTTGTTGTGCCAATCAGACTAGAGACGGGGCAGTAAGACGTGCGATGTATTGACTGTGACGATGAACAGTGTGACCAGCCACACTAACAGAGAATATACCAATAAATTTGGCCGCAATTGGCGGGAAAAAATAGTTATTTCAAATTCAAATAATGATCCAACGACATTTGTACATCTACATAATATATTAAAATATCGAAATGCCTCTATATATTTGTTAATATAAAAGTTAACCTATAGTTAGCTTAAACTATAGTTATTTTAAAAGTCCAGGCGTAATCGAGGCCACGCTTATCAATATGATGTTTGGGTGGAAATAGGATGTGCAATTTGTTGTGGCTTGCCGTCCACTGCGAACCACCAAAGTTGGCTTAAATTGGAAAATAAAATGGAGGGTTTGTTGGGCTACTCACGGCTATCTTCGTGTCCTCCATGCCCAGCATAATAATCTGGGTGGTCTGCTTGTTTAAAACATCGCTGTCCATGCCCAAATCGAGGCCCGTGAGCAAAACATTGCGAAAGCTATTGATATCCTTGCCAAGCGGATAGATGTCCAGCTCGTTTGTGTCGTACGGATATTCCAGCACAAATGCATAGATAACAATAATGCCAGCATCATCCGACTCCTTGCCCCGGGTGTACCACACGTGCGGCGTCAGAGTATCGTTCTGATAGATCCACGGAATGCTGCCGTAGATGCCCTCCCCATTGACCTTTAGCCAGCGGCCCATGTCCCGCAATCGCTCCTCAAATATGGGCAGTATGGTGCCATATTTGGTGGGACCCACATTGATCAGGACATTGCCGTTGCAGCTGACCGTGCTGACAATTTCTGGAATTCCAATGCCAATTCCAATAAGAGAAGCTTGAATAAATACTAGTTAGCGTAGTGTATACCCCTGATGACATCTTTGGAGCTCATGAAATCGGATAGGGTGACATCGAAACGCTGACCCCAGCTGGTGCGATCCAGGGTGAATGCGTTCTCCCATTTGTGGGCCTGCAACACGCCCGGATTGAAGCGATCCGCACAATTGTAAAAGTCGCCGTGCAAGCAGGCGGTGCCGAAGCCCCAGCGATCGTTGGTCACCACAGTCTCCCGCACGGGACTGTCGTTGTAGAGCCAGGCGATGAACTCCTCGGATTTCCAGTACTTGGCCGGCGCCTCCCAATCGCCGTCCGACCAAATGATATCCGGCAAATACTCCTCCACCAGCTCCACCTGCTCGGGCCGCACCTTGTAGTCCACGAAGTGCTGCTGCAGCAGCAGATGCAGCTTGTCATCGATCCACAGGCGATTGAACCACTCGAACAGCGAGTAATACAGACCAAATCTCAGATCCGAAACGCTGCGCACCGCCGCCGCCAGCTCCTCTGTGGAAAATCAGTCAGTCAGACAGACAGACAGACAGACAGAACTAACTGACTTACTGATTATATCGCGCTTGGGTCCCACATCGACCGCGTTCCAGCCGAAGCTCTGCTTCGAGGGCCACAGCGTGTAGCCGTCGTGATGCTTGCTGGTCAGCACGACATATCTGAGGACAGATATAGCCGCTATTGAGACTGATGAAATACATATATCCATTTGGGTTTACCTGGCGCCGCTATCGCGAAAGAGCAGGGCCCACTGCGTGGCATTGAAGAGCTCCGCTGTGAATTGATCCGCGAATTGCTGATAGGTGAAGTCGGGCTTGTAGTTGCGCTGCATGAAGCGTATATAGTCGGGATTGCGCAGATCTGTAACGAATCGTTCGAATTGCTCTATATATAGTATATGCGTGCATGTCTCTCTCTCTCGCTCACCCACTTATCCAGTTGGTCCAAAACCATTCGGAGCCAAAGCTCGGCACCGAGTACACCCCGTAGTGCAGAAAGATGCCCACCTTGGCCTCGTCGTACCAGCGGGGCAGCGGTCGCTGGTCCAGGCTCGCCCAGTTCGGCTCGTACCTGGTGCGATGACCCGGCGGCGACTGCCCCCCGGTGCCGTAAACTGCACAAGCCGAGAGCACAGCGAGTGCCAGCAGCCCATTGCGCTCCATTGTTGTTGCTGTTATCAAGAGTCAATCTCAGCAATGCTGTTGCCCAATTTTATTTGGCTCCGTTTCGCTTTGACTGCAGCGTCCAACTGAACTGAGCGAACTGAGGCGAACTGAGGCGAACCGAATGCGATCAGCACATCCGTCAAAATCAAGCCAAGCCATCCGAGCAACAGCGACTATGTACGCCCTCTATGTGTCGAACATTTAAATGAGTTACAAAATAATATGACTACACAAAGTTTCTGCTAAGCGAGAACTCTTTGACTAGAATCAATTAACTTAGTATTTAAACTAGTCGATTATTATGTCAGCAAGGGTATTTACAGTTCGTCATGGCTAAATGTATTGTTTGCTTGTATTTATTATATTTACGACTGGAACTGAAACTGAAAGGCACACACACACACACACACTCACGCAGTTGTATACTTATGTGCATGCATATACACACACACACGCACATGTAGTTGTATTTTATTAAATTAACGATAATATAACTTTTACACATGTGTGTGTGTGTGTGTGTGCATGTAGCTCCAAAACTATAGAGATTCGCGGGAGAGCCTGAGCTGGCCGATTTTCTGATTGGAAAACAGAGGTTAACCTACAAATATCTATGTATATGCATGTTCTACATGTGTTCACTGTGTTCTAATTCACTTAATTAGTTTATTAGATTTTGGTTTTATTTCATATAAATAGTTCAACTACATACATATAAGCTGTTACCAACAATTAAATACCCTTGCACAAATATAGCGGATGTGTTTATCAATCATACGATCGTTTCTATACTAGAATAATGAAGCTTCTATTAAGTGGACAGTGAAAAACAGATTGGTATTTCATACAAGAACCTCATTTTCGACCGATCTTTGTAGCCAGCTATATATATTTATTATACTAGCGGGTATTGCCCGTAGATCGTTTTGTGCTCTAAACTTTAGGTATTACCTTTCCACTAAGTACACGCCCGTGGAAAATTGAAATCTACCCATCTTGGTCTCCACTTCTATTTAAAAATATGTTTTAAGTGCACCGAATAACGAATCAAATCTTGGAATCAGAGATTTCTGCCCATGTTAGTCTTGTGGTAAGAATCTTGAGGCCGAATAAAAAACTTGGGTTTATTAAACCTTTGACCCGCATTTTCCATCCAATAGCGGAGAACTTTGCGAAGGCGCTTCAAATGAGTTCTGATAAAGATCTTTGAAAATGCGTTGGAAGCCGATTAAAACCCATAAAGTTCAGTTAAGTTTTTTCGCCTAATTTCCACAGTTGCGGGTGGATTTTTTTTATGTAGAGCTTTGAAAATAAGTTCGCCAAAAAAATCTTCGCCAAAGAATCTTTTCGCCGATAGCCACACCAATAATAAAGTCTTAACGAGAAAAAAACGAATTAAAATAGCAGCACAGAAAACAAAAAAATCGCAATTGCAATGATGTTGATAGAATGTGTGTGTGTACATGTGTACAGAATTTCTTGGAATTTGCGCTTGCTGCTGCACGTGTATCAGGCCAAAACACATTTTCTTTCGTGTTTCCTAACCGATCTTGATGAAATTTTCAGTTGTAGATCTTATTGTACTATAAAATATTCGTGTATTCTCAAAATGACAATTGCATTTAAATTGTGGCTTTATTAGGTAGGCAATACAAGTTGGTTTACTAACATGATTTATAGCTTTTAGGTGGTGGCGAAAGCTAGAAAGCAAGATTTCGATATCGATTTTTATCGATTACGAAACGGGACAAGTTATTGAATATCGGAAACAAACTCGATCTGCGCGGGCACTAGGAGGACCTACAGCTAAATTTCAAGTCTCTAGCTCGTATAGGTTCTGATATCCTTGCGTTCATACATACGGACAGACGGACCTGGCTAGATCGACTCAGCTGCTAATGCTGATCAAGAATACTTTATGGGGTCGGAGATGCTTCCTTCTGCCTGTGACATACATTTGCACAAATACATAATAACCTTCTTACCCATTTTCAATGGGTTGAGGGTCTAAAAAATATCGAGGGATATACTGAGGGAACTTTCTAGAAAATATATATGTATATTGAATTTAAAATCAGATGATATCGATAAGAAGCCAAAGCAAATGAACTGTCCTATTTGCAATTTAACAACATTCCAATGAAGGTCACTCAAAGCCTGACCCATGCCCTTGTTTATTTATATTGAGTTCCTGACCTACTGATAATCGCTTCAAATCGCCGAAATATTGGACACACGAGCTTCCGAGTGATTGCCGTATTTCAGTCTATTTACGTGCGTGCTGTCGCTGAGTGCAGTTGAGATCCGCATTTCAATTCCAAAATCAAAGTGCTATCAAAATGAAATGTGTTTTGTTTATATATATTATATTTGCAAGCATAATACTGATCATAGATGAAGCAGAGGCTAACGAAAATGAGTTAAAAACAGATTATTTATCAATGTTTGTGTGCACTGCAGAAAATAAATCGTACTTTTTTATAAGTCTCCTACGGCAACCAGAATAGCAGAGGAGCAATGTGGAAAGTACGCCTATAAGGCTGTGAGACCTTTGTTAAAGTATATTCATCAGATGAAGAAGGAAATTGAAAACAATAACAATAAGGTTGAAGGCAAAGACAGAGAAATCAAGCAACTGCAGGAAAAACTTAGCCAACGTAATGATTTGGTCATCGAGGAACTGATAGCTCAGAATGAATTCTACAAACAGAGTATCAAAGAGCTAACGAACAACGTTTTATCAATAAAAGAGCAAATGAGTAAACCCAATTGCAATGCCTTGAAAATCCAGGACTATGAAGAGCAGCTGGAGAAACAAAAGAAGTCAATTGATCAACAGGCCCAACAAATATCCCAACTCAAAAACGAAATCAACATTTGTGTCAAGAAACTAAAAAGCTGCGAAGAGAAGCCCGTTTACGGTGACTGCACCGACGTTGCTGATGCTCCGGGTATTCATAAGATTAACCCGGATCAAGAAGATCCTTTCGATGTACTTTGTGATAGTGCGACAGCAGGTCCTGGCTGGACGGTTATCCAGCAGCGGAGGATTTCAATAGGAGTTGGGCCACATACAGCGAAGGCTTTGGAGCCTTTCATGGTGATTTTTTTTTAGGGCTTGAAAAGATTCATCGATTGACGAGCGGCCAACCCCATGAGATCTACATACATGTGGAACAATCTGATGGTGACATCAAATACAGAAGATATGAACAATTTGCGAACTAATCACCTTGGGCAGAGGTGAGGGCAATTTAGCAGATTGCTTGACTTACAGCCGAAATATGAAATTCAGTACATGCGATCGTGATAATGATGCTTATGGGAGTGGCAACTGCGCAAGGGATTATCGTGGTGGCTGGTGGTATAATTCCTGTACATTATGGTATGAATTGTCGGAAAAAAAGTGAACTAAATTTAATAGGTTCTGTTTTTGGCAATTTAAATGGAAAGTTCTCAAATTTGGCAGATCTTGTGTTTTGGAAGGCCTTGAAAAAAGTCAAAATGCTTGTAAGACCCAGAAAGCTGGGTAAATTGTGAAAGTTTCATTGAAAACACATAAAATATACGATGTTTTATGGTTAAGTGAAAGTGAAAGTCTAGGAGATGGACCCTAATTGTTAGTGTAACTTTTAACATTTGCTTTATCCATCTTTCCACCTGTCCAACTGATTTGCTTGAATCTCTTAAACCTGGAACAGGCCTTTGGTATGGTTTCTCTAGGCAAAAGCCTACTGAGAGGCAACTTCAAGGACTCCATAGACTTTTTTGTATCCAACTTTATATAAAAGTAAATAAAGGAGTTTGTTTTAATATCGAATTCCAATTCATTTAAATTTGTTTGATATGTATCGATTTTAATATTTTTGTACCCGTCTGTTGTGGATTTTTGTTGGGATTAGAGCATCTGAATTTATTAATAAATAAATTGTAAACAATTTAAGCTTTTTTACAATAAATGCTATCAATTTTTTGTTTTTTCATTTTATTTACCATTGCTTTTGGGGCGTATAAGCATTTTGACGGTCTTCAAGGAGTCGTGACCATACCAAAATATGGCATCATTTTTTGACACCTTATGATCATAGTATTTGCCATTTAAATTGCTAAAAAAAAAACCATATAAAAATTAATTGCATATAACTTGCTTTGACAAAGCTGTGGCGATCAATACCTGTATGCACAATCACCGTACCACCAGCCACCACCACGTTCGTCTCGGTTTGCGCAGTTGCCAGAATTCAAATTGTCATTGTCACGATCGTAAGTGGTGAATTTCTTATCTTTGTGGTATAGCAAGTAATCATTTTTTGCACTGCCCTCAGATTTACCCAAGGTGATCAAGGTGTATTGGTCCTCCTCGCCAGAAATGGCAAATTGATCGTATCTTCTGTATTTGATGTCACCATCAAATCCTTCCATATGTATGTAGAGCTCATGGGGCTGGGCGCGTGTCAAGCGATGAATCCTCTCGAGACCGAGGAAGAAGTCGCCATCAAAGGAACCAAAACCTTCACGGTATGTGGTCCAATCCCTATAGAAATCCTCCTTTCCATTGATTCGCTGCTGGATAACCGTCCAACCAGGACCTGCTGTCGCACTGTCACAAAGTACATCGAAAGGACCTTCTCGATCCGGATTAATCTTATGAATACCCGGAGCATCAGCAAAGTCGGTGCAGTCATTTCTTCGCCGGATTTTAGTTTCTTGGCACAAATGTTGATTTCGTTATTGAGTTGGGATATTTGTTGGGCCTGTTGATCAATTGACTTCTTTTGTTTCTCGAGCTGCTTTTCATAGTCTTGGATTTTCAAGGCATTGGAAGTGAGCTTACCCATTTCCTCTTTTATTGATAAAACGTTGTTCGTTAGCTCTTTGATACTCTGCTTGTAGAATTCATTCTGAGCTATCAGTTCCTCGATGACCAAATCATTACGTTGGTTCAGCTTTTCCTGCAGTTGCTTGATTTCCCTGTCTTTGCCTTCAACCTTATTGTTATTGTTTTCAATTTCCTCCTTCATCTGATGAATATACTTTAACAAAGGTCTCACTGCTTTATAGGTGTGCTCTCCACATTCTTCCTCTGCTATTCTGGTTGCCACACAAGACTTGTAACAAAGAATATGATTTATTTTCTGCATTGCACACAAATCTTAATAAATAATCTGTTTTTACCTCATTTTCTTTAGCCTCTGCCTTAGCTATGTCCAGTATTATGCTTGCAAATATAATATATATAAACACAACACATTTCATTTTGATAGCACTTTGATTTTGGAATTGAAATGCGAATCTCAACTGCACTCAGCACGCACGTAAATAGACTGAAATACGACAATATTTCGGCGACTTTAAGCGATTATCAGTAGGTCAGAGAATCAATATATACTGATAAATATACAAAAGACATGGATCAGGCGTTCATTTTGTCGAACCATTTTTAATGGGTTCAGGGTATAAAAATAAATAAAATTAAAAAAAAATAAAGGGCTTCGTACTTTTGTGTGTAAAAATGGTTTACTTTAAAGCACCAACGACTAGCAGTTCTATCAGTATCGAAGATTCGAGAAAGTTAACATTACACTTTCAATAATATACATATATATATATATACATATATACATATAAATATATATACTAGCGGATATATCCCGGCCTTGCCCGTGTAAAGTAAATGTTCTCAAAAAGCTTTGAAAATGATTTTAAAACTGATCGGATGGTCAACAAACAACTTTCATACAAACGATTTCCGCCAATTTACCACTGTTGCGGGTGGAATTTCCCGAAACCGCGTCTTAACGTGCACATTTAACACATAAGGTAACTACAATGAAGTTTCTTTAATTCTCAAGATTGACAAAGATACTTACGTAAATATAATGCTTATAATCCAACTGTTTTTAAGCCAACTTATCTCTCCATATGGAAAATTCTACTCTAAAAATATTCAAATATTAAAAAAAATAAACAAAAAATAACAAAAATAACTTTTAGCATTAATACACCGTTTTTTTAATTGAACATAACAGTTTATTTCATTATGATTTTGCATTTTATATTTCGTTTTTTATCATAAAATGTGTCGTTCTGCTAATTTCCAGTTGGAAAATATCGCGCAAATACTCGTGTTTCTGTAATTTCCCGTAGCATTTCATAATTTTACCAGCATTATGTAAATCTTTCACAACATTCGAACGAATTTAATGAATAGTTCATATTTTGTCAACGCATCTAAAATTGTTATTGGATAGTTTTAGCTAAAGCCTGGACTGTTCAGTGAGCTTCGAATGCCTGGGTTCAACTACGGCTAGAAAGAAGATGCCCCATCTAATGCACATAAATCATATCGCACACACATGTACACTCACTCATACGCACACACATACACATACACATACACATACACAAGCAAGAACCTAGTATACACTGAACATTATTTTATTTATTATTTGTTTAAATATAGTTTTGTTTTGTTTTTGTAGTTTAAAGTAAATTAGCTTCATTGCCTTTGGTAATTCAATTCGATTTCTTGTTCTTTCGTAACTCTCAGCACGTTTTTCAACACTGTTATTATAATTTGTTGTTATTCTTAAAAACTGGTGCAACATTCTCTGTGTGCGGGTTAGACGAGACATGGAATATCTGGTGCATACCTATTCGAAGTAGAAGAGAAATACGAGTTAAGAGTGTGTGTGTGTGTTTTTTTGAAGATTTGCGACAATTAGATACAGATATACTCTAGGAATACTCTACAAGTTCAGGTGCTTTTTAGTTGCCGTTAAGGACTTTGCGAAATGTTGTTTATATAGCCAAAGCTAAGCGAAGGTTTTAAAAATGTTAGTGGTTCTGGGTAACAGGAAAGGAACCAAAGCAAAAAGTTGAGATAAGAGCTGAAAAATGAATGAACGGAACATGTGTTATCAGCGCCAAAAATGTTGCTTAAAATACTTCATCATAAAATTATTTAAATGTGCATGAACACTAAAGTAAAGCTTTCGTCTTATGATAACATTAATATTTAGACTTAGAAGTAGGAAAGGAACTACAGGCGTGGCATTTTAAATTTAGACTATTCAAGCTGAAGGTCACATATTCTATTTAGCTTAGGAAAGGAAACGAAATTCATAGTTGAATATTAAATTGTGTTTTTAGGGTTATGCACATTTAAATATTTATTGAGGTATATTAACATGTTTTACTCTACGAATTAAACAGTCGATAACTCTATGAAATCTGCCTTGCAATTAATACTCTTACGATTTCGTATGCACAGAAAATAGCTAAAATACAAATTAAGTAATATACAATTGAGTTGAAGGACTTGCCAGTTGGGTGAGATTGTTAAAGCTAACAGTGTGACCGTGCGTCATTTAATTTGCGTGTTATTTCTCTAAGGTGTTCTCTTAACATTTTTACAATATTGTTTCGTTTTGTTTTATTTTGTTTTTATTATTACTATAGTTTATCAACTTGTTGTTTTGTTCGATTTATGAACTAATTTGCCTGTATTTGCCTTTAGGCTATGCCTTTTAACTGTCATTTGTGTGTTTCTGGGCTTCTCAGGGCGTGGGGCGGCCTGGTTGTGGGTGTTACATATAAAGCTTATTAAGCGTCACGTAGCATGAGACCAACCGCTCTCTCGCACTCGCAATTGCTCTCTCTCTCTCTCTCTCTCTGTCGCTCTCTAGGTCTAAGCTTGCAGCTCTCTTTCTATACATATCAACTCCTAGAATGAACGTGTGTGTTTGTGTGTGCTCTATGGAACTACGCAACTGTCGAACTGCAATCGACTATCGATTATCGATAATTGTGTTTTACAATTTTTCATGTTTTGTTTTTTGTTTGTTTTATTTTTACAATATTTTCAACTTTAGGATCATAGAAGTAATAACATTAAATAACATTTTTGCGTAATTCTAGTATTTCTAATGTTTTTTTGTTTGTTTGTTTGTTGTTGTTGTTGTTGCTGCTGCCGCTGCTGTCACACTATGTTGTTGCTGTTGTGTTGCTGTTGCTGCCGCCGCCCGCAGAAGCTGCTGCGCCCGCTGCATTGCACTGTATGAGGCCGCTGTGCTGCGTTGTGGGCGACGCCCCCGCCCCCGCTGCCGCTGCCGACGCCGCTGCAGATGCCGCATGCTGCTGCTGCAGGTGGTGCAGATGGGTGTGCGGATGATGGTGGTGATGGTGATGGGTGTGATGATGGTGGTGATGGTTCAAGTGATTCAAATTGTGGTTGTTGCTGTTATTGTTGCTAAAATTTAAATGTAGTGCGCCATTTGTTGCCCCATTCGGTGGCAATGTGTTGGCGGCGGCGGCGGCAGCGGCATCCGTGCCAGCCGCATGAGGAGGAACTGCCGAGGTGCAGTAGCGGGTCGTATCACCAAATTCGCCGCTGGTTAAATCACCCAAAATGCCACCCAACAGGCCACCGCTGCCGGGCGGCTTACCGGCCGCGCCCGCCTCCGGCTGCGTGCAGATGGGCGGGGCGGCAGCATCGCCATCAATTAGAGACGACGCCGGCGAGGCTGCTGATGTGCCGCAGATGCTTTGTGAATTGACGTGCAGCGCCTCGCCGGAGGAATTGCTGTTGCTGTTGCTGCTGCTGTGCTGCTGCTGCTGCTGCTGCTCACAGTTGGCGGCAGAGAGCGAAGCGGTTGCGGACACGGAGGTTGAGCCGGATTCGGCTAGCGAGTCGTGGCCGCAGACGCTGTTGTCGTCGGTTAGGCGGAGCGCCACCTCCAGATCGCGCAGCACGTCCGTCTCCTTCTCGTCGATCAGATTGAAGCGGCGATGCAGCGCCGTGAGGTGCATGAACGTCAAGTTTAAATGGGTGTGCAAGCCGAGCAGCGCGATTTCTCTGAAATGCGCCGCATACAGATGCGCTATCACATGAAATTGCAAGCGTAAAATCTTCCGGGCGATTGACTCGAACGAGCCGGGAAACTCGTTCGCGTATTTGGTTGGAAATATCGATTCGTCGCTGACCGTTTTCTGCGTAAAGGTCATCACATAGTCGATGTATTGCGGTGCCGCGACCCGCGTCTTCTTGCCCTTCTCATCGAACCATAAGTACGTTCTATAAATGCAGAGTTTTAATTACAAATATTCTCATCTGTTGGATTTATGTCGACATGCTCACCTGTTGCCCGGCCCGGTCATGTCTGCGCAACCGGATTGTGTACAAAATTCACTAATAGTTCCATAGACCAAATTCACGTGCTCGAAGAGAGCCAGAGCTGTAAGATAATGTTCGAATTTCCGATTAGTAAGGGTATTTATGAGTTGAACGAGAAGATACAAGGTGATGTTACCCGGCTTTGCCTGAGCCTAACATTTTCTTTTCAAAATCATCATCATTTCTTCTATTTTCCACCTAGATGTTAAAATTCTGTCAAAATCAGTGAAACAGGCCTCTCTAAAAATATGTTTAAAGCTATCTTCTATTCAAATTCATCGCTATTTCACCTATTTTCCACCTTAACGTTAAAAATTATTCTTGATCTGTAAACATGCCTCTTATGATCTCTTAAAACTAGTTTCACTTTCTATTAAAATTTATTTTTAGATAATCTATTTTAGTTTTTTTAAATTAGTGAAACATGTCTATTATGAATTTAAAGCCGTTTTCCATCAAATTCACCTTTATTTCACCTATTCTCCACCTAGATGTTAAAACTCAGTCAAAATCAGTGAAACAAGTCTCTTAAGAACTTTCATACATATTTCTTAACTAATTTTTATAACTATTTTCCATTCAAATTCATATATATTTCACCTATTTTCCACCTATATGTTAAAATTCGGTCAAATTCAGTGAAGCACCTGTAATACGTCAAATTTATCTATATTTCACCCATTTTCAAACTAAATGGTAAAAGTTTGTATATCTTTAACAATTAGTTTACAGCCATCTTATATTCGAATTCATATTTATTTCACTCATTTTCCACCTAGCTCTTAAATCGGTCAAGGTCAACGAATCACATATCTTAAGAGCCATTTAATTGGGTCTTTAAAAATTAGTTTACGGCCATTTTCTATTCATGAAATTCATCTCTTTTCCACCTATAAGTTTGTATAGTTGTATTTTAATCTTGAAAAAAAGTGATTTACAGCCAAGGATTAAATTTTCCCAATCAAGGCTGACGAATGTTTTTCAAACGAGTTCTTTGAGCAGAACCACAAAAAAGTCATCAACTTTTCCAGCAAGTAGCATAGTTAAATTGTCCACATGCAAAAACTCGACTATTATTAAAGCCGGACATAACTCTGAATAGATCTGTTGACCAGATCGGACTGCTATATCATATAAAATTAAAATTTCAAATGAGAAAGATAAAAAAAATATACCACAAATTCGTCTTGTAACGTGTTTGATAATATATTTTAGAATACTTTAAATTTAAATTCACTTTTCACTGGAATCATCCATATAGAGACATTAAATAACCTGCCTCAATCGTGTTGTAAGGCTGTTCCCAATCACAATCAGAATTAACACTCCCTCTCTCTTTTCTTCTTCTTATGCCAGTGACTGATCTGTTTGGAAAAGTGTTGAAAAAGTGACATTGAAACAGCTGCTCGGACAGCTCGACAAAGTGTTATCTGGTGTGAGACGCATTGTCGTATCGTTCGCATAAGGTCAATGTTAATGCAATATTGGCACAAGTGTGCCTCAGATAAAGTAAAAGGGCAAACGACAGTCGAGTCGGAAACGGGGGAGGGGGGAGAAAAATGTTATTACGTCAGGCAAAATTGCATTATGCGCTGTACAAAGAGATCCGGCGACGACAGCAGCTGCAGGAAGTCAAGGCAAATGAAATCATTTTTAATGGATAGCGGGGTGAGGTGTGCATAAACATGCATACACACATAGATACACACATACATATGTATGTATGTATGTATATGCAAGTATCTGAAGTCATCTTGCGGCCTTTATCACGCGACCCCGCGACCTCACGACCCGCCCACAGCTGGCGGCCTTTGCAGTTGATTATTAGGAAAATGCAATATCTGTGTGTATATGTGAATATGCAGATGAGAGATGAGAGAGGAAAGGCGAGCAGGAGGAGAGGGGATAGGGCTACATTACAATTCGCTGAAACACTGCCAATTATTTCCAAGCCATTTTAAAGGCTGCAAGGCACAGAGAACGCGCGTTAATTTCTATTTGCGTAGCTATCATTATTCAAGAGATTAACACGAGATGATGTAATATCCGACTAATTGCCCAGAGAACAACACGAAATCGAAAGATAATAAAGACCACGATGATGATTCCGATGATGATGATGCTGATGCTGACGATGTAGATAATCATGTGATGATGTAAGACAGTGTCCCAATTAAAATGCTGAAACCCTGCCGAGGGACCAACTGTTGAGCAGCAGCTGCAAAAAGTAGGCGTTCGTAATCCGGCGTATTAATTAGAATTAGGTCAGATTAAGGGGCGACTGTATTTAATATGTTTAAGCCATATGCCAAAGAAACTTGGCCTAGAGTTAGATAAAGGGTTTTCCCTTCACAATTGATTCGAATAGGCAAAAAGTTCCCCTTTCCTATTTGAACTCTTTGCTCGACTCTAGAACAGGCCAATGCCTTGCGCATGCATAACTTGTTGAGAATTACAAGCATTAAGCAACGAAAATGTACTTTCTGTGTGTAATAGAAACGTCTTGATCTGGACCTCGATTATAAACTCTAGCGTAAGGTAGGTCTTGAACGCGTTATATAGCTTGAGTCTCTCAACTCAAGAACAAGGTTCAAATTTGACGGGGTTTATGGCCCTCGATAATCTATTTCAACGAAAAGTACGATTATGACGCCAGCTAAATGTGTATTCATGTTATTTGCCGTCTGACCTATGCTAACCTAAACTTGATTATAGTAGAATACACTTAATTAAATACTTCAAGCTAGGCCGACTCCATTTAGCCCTGTCTGTACGTAAGAGTTAGGCACTTGTAATTCGAAAAGTAGGTTCACGTAAGGTTCGACCTTATATTGAATCATTCAAAGCTTGCAGCAATTACACGAAATTGATAAGAATCGAAATCAACATCCTGTTTTTTGGACCATATCTCGCAGCCTTATAAGCACTAGAAATACCGAACTAGAGACGTATATCTCCGAGTATAATCAGCGCAAGAACATTTAACTATATGGATAGCTGCCCAGGTTACCTCTTCTTGAGAGCTTGGGATTTCTATCAATTATATTTGCAATTGCTAATCTATAATATTACACCGCGCTCTGAATGCACATTCTAGCTGCAGCTTCCTCTTGTTAATTGCCAATCGGCACGTACTTAGCCCAGTTAACTGAACCAGCCTGTAGAGCACCGAGATACTCGCAGTGTGGCCTATAAGTCACGAGGCCCAAATAGCGACTGGTCTATCAAATTGCCGATCATTAATAAGCGCAACAACAGCAACAAAACAAAAAGTGTAATAACAATTCATAGATGAATGCGAAAACAATTCGAATAAATCAAAACACGCATATCACGTGAGAAGTATAATCAAAAAGCAAGTACGTGTCTTCCGACGAAGAGTGTTCGACTAGCATATACCCTGTGCTCTATACAATACTTTATCTATAAATGATATATGAGGAGGTACACATCGAATTTATGCAACTCTTCACGTTATCGCTGAGTTCCGTTTGGGATTGAGAGAGTTTTTGAGCTTCTTGTTTAACGATTCGAAGAAAACTGGAGAGGGTTATTATAAACTGGATATACACTAACAGAATCTGTGCTAGACTAGATTCTACATCCCAAATTGTAGGTAACTAACTTTTAAAGTCCCCGAGAGAAAAATAGCAATTAGCAATTCACAAAAATAACAGGGTATTCGATGAGCAGAGCTATTACATGTTGGCTGTACTTACTGTGTGAGGCTAGCCATTCGTTGTAGTCCAAGCCAGCTGGAAGATCGACAAGGGCTTTGAGATCAGCTTCAGGTAGTTTGCGTTCCAGGACGCTCTCCTCCAAATACAATTTGGTATCTGTTGAGTTTTGATCGCCATCGCGCTCTTTGCGACGCGCTTTTCTGCAAATAGAAGATTGCGAAAGATGGCGTTAGTTAAGTAAAAAGATATATAGATAGATAGTATATGTTGTTGGGCCTATTTATTGAGTTCTCACCCAGCTACGCATAGAAATGTGTCAACCGAATCCTGCGCATAGCGATACAGGGTGCCTATGGTGTCACCAATTTTAGAGGGTATCGTTGTCACTTGCCACATAAATCGCGCCGTTCGCAACAGACATTTAATCACAAAGGACGAGGGGGTCGATGCGGTGGATGTGGCGTTATATGTGCCCGACTTTTCGGATCTTTTGCTAACTATATAGGGCTCTGATATGGACTCTAATTTTAAGGCTGCTGTTGTTGTTGTTGTTGTCGTTGTTGTTGCTGTCAATATTGTTAAAGCTGTTGTTGTTAAAGTTGTTGTTGTTGTGGTTGTTGTTGGTGGCACCTTGCTGTTTGGCGTTGCTTTCATTTTTTGGTATTATTCACATTGCTTTGGTCATTTTTGTTTTTGCTCTTCTCTTAGGTCTTGGTTCCTGCCAGCGCTGCAAATGCGTACAAAACGTTTGCTTATAACAACGAGACCGAGACCGAGACCGTAACCGCACCAAGCCCCGCACACCCACCACACACACAGAGACACGCACACCTTATCGCCCAACGGTAGCCCTGAGTATAAATCCAACCGACAATCGACCGACACTAACCGTTCACATCGACACAATGCCACTGAAACCCCGTCTGTCCCTGGCTGGGGTTATACACATGCATATATCTATATGTATATAGCGAGTTCTTGATAGCGCTCCGCTCTCTTTCTCTGCCACTCCAACTGACTCTCCCTCTGCCTCTCTCGCCGCGCTCTCTACGGATCGCACAAAGAAATCGCGCGAAGTCAAAAGCTCAACTGGCATTTTCTGGCTTTAGGGCTGCAAAATATTTTGGTTTATATGCGATATGCTGGTTTCTAGCTTGGAATTACTAAAAGGTCGCAACACAAAAGCTCAGTCAATATTACTTAAAATTTTTTGCGCTAAGATAACGTGCTCTTCTTGGAGCGAAAAGTTCCCAAATTTTAAACAGTTTAACAAGGTTTCTTATAATAAAAGCTCAAAACGAACTTTACCAAATCGTTTACGAATGCAATACAAAGGGGAATGAAAAGTCAATTACATACTCTCTCTTTCTCTTTCTCGCTCTCGCTCTCTGAGCTAAATATAAGAAGGAGAAGGAAAATTGGAAGAAGCATTTAATTCTTGTTACTTCTATGTTTGAAAAAGAGAATATAAAATTCTCTCTGGGAGAAGAGAAGAAGAAAGGGTATAAAAACGAGCATTCAAAATGTTTCTTCAAGAGATCGTTCTTACCTTTAAAAGAAGTAAAAGCTTAAGATGGAAAGATACTCAATATAATGTTAATAATACTATGAATAATAACAAAATATAGAGTATAATGAAAAGGAATAAACCCTAAAGACTGAGCATTATCAAGTCAAGAGGTCTTCCGGACAAGAGCTAAAGAGTGCAGAGAACAAAATTGTATTCTCCATCGTAACCAACGTTAGATATGTAATGATATAATATATCATAATCATACTTAAAGTAGCTTACTAAAATGTGCTCTTGCCTTGGGTTGAGTTGTACTTTTGAGATAACACATCCAAAGCGAACCTGGTAACGCTTTCTAAGCCCGCACAATCCAGCGTAGAACCTAGTCCAAAGAGAAGCCCTTATCAAGCTGCCAAAATCAACAACAAAGCAAAAGTTTTGAATTCATTTGCATTTGTTGTTGTGGTTACAAAACGCATAAGGTGTGCGTGGCTCCATTTGCTCCATTTGGATAACTACCGCCCGAGTCGCGATCTTTGAGCATAAAACAAATAAGCCCACATATGATTTCCGAGCCAACGAGGCAACGAAGCGTATTGACCAAATAGCCGCGATAAGAGCCCAGCTCTTGGGTTCATATGCTATGTCTGTATATTTGGGTGCTGGGATGGGGGAGGGGGATGGGGATGGGGGGCAAACGTAAACAGGTGAGCACAATCGACTCGTCAGTTCAGTGGCCCACTCTCCATTGTCTGTGCTTGGGTGATAATGAAAATTCTGCCTGCTGCTCACCCACAATTGGCGCACAGGCGACCCCATTGTCAATTTTCAAGAGCAACAAAAACAAAGCGGGGCAAAATAAATAAATAATATATTCATGGACAAGGTCGCACTCAGATAATATCATTGGCAAATGCCATTGGCTATGCCAAAGCGCACCCTCGGAAGCTCGATCCGAGGAGCGCGACCCTCGCACGACCTTTCAATTTCCAATTTCAATTTCAATTTGCAGCCAACAAATTGCGTGTCAGAGGAGCCTAAAAGGTCGAATTTCAATTTGAATGCACCTCTCGAAGGGGCAGCCAAGGCGTTGCAGGGGTTGAGGCACAATAAAAACACTTTGCTCAACTTAAAGCTACGAAATTGGCGCAAGTACAAGGGATTATCTTTAATCAAATACCAAATATCAAATGTCAATTATCGATTGAGATTCGGTTTGCATAACTATCGATTTGCATAGTATAAAAATTACTTATAAATAACTTTAAAGAACCCTTTATAAATTATGAGCCTAAAGTACAAATATAATTTTAAGAAAATTATATTAAAATTTAAAAAAAAAATCTGAGTATGGTTGAGATTCGCATTTCAATTCCAAAATCAAAATGTATTGTGCAGAGACTAACGAAAATGAGTTAAAAAACAGATTATTTGTAAATGTTTGTGTGCACTGCAGAAAATAAATCGTACTTTTTCATAAGTGTCCTACAGCAACCAGAATAGCAGAGGAAGAATGTGGAGAGCACACCTATAAGGCTGTGAGACCTTTGTTAAAGTATATTCATCAGATGAAGGAGGAAATTGAAAACAATAATAATAAAATTGAAGGCAAAGACAGGGAAATCAAGCAACTGCAGGAAAAACTTAGCCAACGTAATTATTTGGTCATCGAGGAACTGAGAGCTCAGAATGAATTCTACAAACAGAGTATCAAAGAGCTAACGAACAACGTTTTATCAATAAAAGAGGAAATGAGTAACCAAATTCCAATGCCTTGAAAATCCAGGACTATGAAGAGCAGCTGGAGAAACAAAAGAAGTCAATTGATCAACAGGCCCAACAAATATCCCAACTCAAAAACGATATCAACATTTGTGCCAAGAAACTAAAAAGCGGCGAAGAGAAGCCCGTTTACGGTGAATGCACCGACTTTGCTGATGCTCCGGGTATTCATAAGATTAACCCGGATCCGTTCGATGTACTTTGTGATAGTGCGACAGCAGGTCCTGGGTGGACGGTTATCCAGCAGCGAATCAATGGAAAGGAGGATTTCTATAGGGATTGGGCCACATACCGTGAAGGCTTTGGAGCCTTCGATGGTGATTTTTCTTAGGACTTGAAAAGATTCATCGATTGACGAGCGCCCAGCCTCATGAGCTCTACATACATATGGAAGGATTTGATGGTGACATCAAATACAGAAGATACGATCAATTTGCCATTTCTGGCGAGGAGGACCAATACACCTTGATCACCTTGGGTAAATCTGAGGGCAGTGCAACAAATGATTACTTGCTATACCACAAAGATAAGAAATTCACCACTTACGATCGTGACAATGACAATTTGAATTCTGGCAACTGCGCAAACCGAGACGAACGTGGTGGTGGCTGGTGGTACGGTGATTGTGCATACAGGTATTGATCGCCACAGCTTTGTCAAAGCAACTTATATGCAATTAATTTTTATATGGTTTTTTTTTAGCAATTTAAATGGCAAATACTATGATCATAAGGTGTCCAAAAATGATGCCATATTTTGGTATGGTTTTTACCCATTGAAGACAGTCAATATGCTTATACGCCCCAAAAGCAATGGAAAATGAAATAAAAAACAACTATGTGTAGCATTTATTGTAAGAAAGTTTAAATTGTTTAACAATTTACTTATTAATAAATTCAGCTGCTGTAATCCCAACAAAAGTCCACAACAGACGGGTACAAAAATATTAAAATCGACGCATATCAAACAAATTCAAATGAAATAAAATTCGATTTTAAAACAAACTTGTATATAAAGTTGCAGACAAAAAAATCGATGGAGTCCTTGAAGTTGTCTCTACCAATCTTGAGCTCCGTTTCAACTTAAAAGTAAGTTTTAAGTGCGATTCAGCCCGTGTTAGTCTTGCGGTGCGAATCTTGAAGCTAAAGAATAAACGTTCGTTTATTAAACCTTTGACCCGCATTTTCCACCCAAGAACGTATCATATAAATTCTCGGGTGGAATTTGCCAAAGCCCCGTCTTAGCGTGCACTATCATTACATAAGGTAACTACAGTGAAACTTTTAGCTTCTTAGTCAGTCAGTCAGGACAAACAGTTTTATATATAGAGATATTAATATTAAAATTTGTATATAAATTGCAAAACCTGGTCAGCATCAATAGGAGATTCGATTTATAGTCACGTCTGCGTCGATCTCAGTAAGAGACTTGTAATTTTGTCGATTAAAGTCGATTAAGAAACCCTGTTTTCAGAACACATCCCTCACCAAACAGCGAGTATAGTCAATACGGGTAATGTACATTTGATTTTCAATAATCCCATTTGGTAGAAAAAGGTAAAGGGCATATTCTAGGCGGGCATTTCCGACTAGAGCAGTCTTGTTTTATGATTTTCCTAAATGTTCACAAACTCAAACAAAACATTTGTCACACCTCTTTTTTACTTTCGATAGAGAGTTCTTATGGCTTATTATCACAAAAGTCATCGGGAGCACATTTTGTTTTGGATATTATTTTCTTATCAAACACTTTTATCGTTTCACAGTTCCCTGACCTATTAAGAAGAACGAAGTATTTTTAAGCATGATGAAATCGAATTGATCGGAAGACATTTAATGGGTTTTGTTAAGTAAATCACTTGCAAATAGTTAAAAGTATGGTATTAATTGAATGAAATGCACTTCGGTCAGGATTTATAAATTGTTTGCACTAATCTATCGATTGTTCTTATAGACCAGACCAGGAATTATCAGAAGCCGATAGTAAAAGGTGTATACCTTTGTATAAAACACAAGAACTTTCATAAATTGTATTTAATTTATAGAGACCTCGAATCGTTGGGGCAGAGTAGTCCGCAAATAAATTGGCACGTTAGGCTTTTATGTCGCATTTCGATGTCGCAATCGCCAGAGACTAAAAGCCGCAAAAGCTGAAAGCGAACCGAAGCACGCGAAATACGCGAGCGTCGCACGAAATGCCGAAAGGTGCATAGAAAACTGGCGATAAATAAACACAATTTTGAACCCATAATTTCCGGATAGGCCGCCTAAAAGCCGACTAACTAACGCGAACAGAGCCCCGACATGATAAAGCGACCTTTGGGGCTGGCGCTGAGACCGGCCATTAAAAAATTGGCGATTCCTCGAAGCGAACCGCATCGAATCGGAAATTCTGAAACTCAAGCGACTGTCCCAATTCAATATTCATTGGACATGTGGCAACACTTTTTTCAGTTGTTTTGTTTTTTCTGGTTGGGCCATATGCATTTGCTCACACACCTCCGGCTCTCCATTTGTACCTCCATTAGCTGCAGCTATCCCCCCTCCCCCTCCCCTCCACCCCGAGAGAATTCGAAATGCGTAGCCCGACATGACCCTGAGCCCACATGTCGCGTCTGCCTCAACCCCCACGCCACCCTCCCTCTGTTGCCACACATTCGATAAGTGCATTTGGTTCCCCACCTTCCCCCCCACACGTGCTCTGTTTACTGAAAATTATTTCAATATACGATTGATCCATCAATTTAAAAAAAGGCAGACCGAAGCCTGTTGCCACATAGCTAGATAACAACAATTATGAAAACACGAGAGTATAGATATTTGTTAGAGGTAAGTCGGAAGTTAAGAGAAAATAAAAAAATCCAAAAAAGAAATGAACAAAATTCGCAATTATCGATATGCATGGAATTGAAGTATATGGCAAAATTAAGGGATTTACTTTTTGTACCATGAACCAAACGTTAAAGGAAACTGGCTGTAAACAGGCAAAGGTGCTCTAGTCGGAAGTGCTCGACTTGGGGATACACTGCACGTTATGCTACCAATACCAAATGCAATAGCAATAGCCGTACAAAGAAAGATCAAGTATTTGTATATATCATTCTAGCAGCTACATGTCACATTTTGGTGACTCTAGCTCTTAAACCCTAAGAGAATTAACCAAAAAAAAAAACAAGATTCTGATATCGATTTTTATCGTTTGCATAAAAATGGAGCAAGTTATCGATTGTCTGAGACAAATTCAAGCCCCTACGACTTGATCATTAATACGGACAAACAAATGTACGGACGGACGGACAGATCGACTCGCCTATGGATGCTGATCAAGAATTTAAACACTTTAGGGCGTCGAAGATGCTCCCCAAATAATATAGCCTGTTAACCCATTTTCAAGGGTATAAATGAAAAAGCAGTCCAGCTCCAAAGTTTGGACCCAACAACTGCATCCTTACCATATTTGGCATATGACAGTTTTTGGGTATATATCAAATTACAACAATTGTAAATAAAATATTCAATTGTTCCATTATAATTTTGAATATGTAAGATAATACATTATTTGAAAATAAACCTTGAAAGAGCGACACATTTTTGTACGGCTTGCAATTGATATTTTGTTATTTGGTATTTAGAGGTCTGATCAAAAACTGCTCTACTTTTGTGACTCTAAAAACAATCACATTCAAATGACCCAATTACTATATCTTTGCCAGGTAAACCAGGTGAGCCAACATATGGCAATTTATTTGAATTGATAACAGTAGGAAAATCATCAGTTGTAGCTGTTGTTGGGGTTAGATTATAACAAATTTGTTTATGGTTTTATTTTTTTTTGGAGAACAGGGGCTGGGTCCGGATGTTTTGCTGATTTGTGATGATGGAATCAAATTGTGGCGGGCAAAATGTGTTTATAGATTACAACGACGCTCGGTTCAGGCGCAAATGGAAATGGAATTACGATGTTAAAAAAAATAAAAAATATATAATAATAACAGTATTACCAAATATCAGAGACAATGCTGACTACAACAGCAACAGCCTAGTAACAAAGCAACAACAATGGAGACAATAAGGTTCCTTCTCTTGTTGTTGTTTCACGTGAACTACTATCAACAACAACAAGTGTGTGTGCGTATATGTGTATGTGTGTGTGTGTGTGTTGACGATGTTGAAAGCAATTGCGACGCATGTGTAAAAGTGCCCACAAGGTGTTGAAATGGCAACAACAACAACAATAGATACGAGATATTGCAGTAATAGCTGCCTCGCCTGATAAGTTAATGGCCATTAAAGCTCCTCAAAATCAACTCTAACTGACAGGGGGAATGGCAGCGGGGTTAGCGGGGAGGGGCTTGCAACTAAATAGTAAATAGTATAAGAAACTCATTGCCCGATAAGATAGAACCAGGCCACGCTCTTTAAACGAACTCTCTCATATACACAATCTAGGCTGGCACACTTCTAAATAGGGGGCAAATAGTGGGAAATTGAATCTGCTCTAGTCGGGCGTGCTCGACTAGGAGATACCTTAAGCCCATGCAACGAGCTGACGTCCCGCAAACATTCCAGCTTTCTCCTACACACACACACACACACACACACACACACACACTGTGTGTGCACGCGGGTTTGCTTCTTCTTCCCTTAGAGCCTCGTTAATTATAGTCTGATTTAGAAATGAGATATTTTAACAACTTCGATTGGCAATGGTGAGTGATATGCAAAAAGTGTATTATTCTTAATCTGTATCTTCTATAGGAGTACCTGTGCACCAAGTTTGCATATAAACATTATCGAAATCGATATTTATCGATTTCCAGCTTTTACGGACATGCCCATGCTTGTATATTTTTGTGTAAATCCAAGCTGTTTCCTCTTCCAAAGCCTCTTCCTTTTGATATTTTTTTTGAAATTGATCGAGCTGATGATGTAATACAGCTGGAGACAACATAAATGTGGGCTCACGGCTTGAGTTCACTTTTTGTGGTGGTTGTGGTGCCACACTTGAAGTAAACGTAAGCAACAGAAAACAAAACGTCGACCCCGATAAAAGCAATTGAGTCACAGTCATGAAAACGTGACAGAATAATGGCACAACATAAAAGACCCATTGATATATTCCATTCCATTCAAAGCAATATGGCTAAAAATGAAATAAGTTGATGGCATATATCGCATTACAAATGATAAAGAACTCAAGGGAAAGGAAGGAGTGGGTCCAGTGTACAGTCCCTATTACGAGCTTAACAATCAGAGTTCGTTCTCTATATATATATATTAGAAACAAATGATATTTCACAGCTTACAAGTTGCAACCGGTTTACGAGATTCTCACCAAAATAAGGCAACAATAGCTAATAACTGGCAGCAGCTTTTAGTCAGCTGATCGCGAATGACGTCACTTTCGACAATGACTTTCTCGATTATAATGATTGGTTCAGTTTTGGGTTCAGTTTCAGTCATCGCAACTATTGACACGAATAATTAAATAAACTCAATTTCAATTTGCAAATGAGTCGTAAGCAAAACGCAAAGTTGGCGCCCGAAAGGGGACAAAAGTGATTTTCGCGTATGCGTATAAATTATCATTCGAGCAAATCGAACGATTGCACTCTTAATTAATGACAACGATTGTCGAGTACGAAGATCGCCGGCCCCTTTAAACGATGTCAATTTGTGAGTCAATCGCCCAACGGGGGCCAAGAGCATAGAGTATTACATTTGAAAAGATTACAAATTAATGTAAGCTTCAAGCACTTGGAACACTCTTGAAGTAATCTTTAGATTCGAAGTGCTGATATTATTCTATAAATGGAATGCACAGGAAACTAATCCAGATTGTATAAAGAAACTGCTTGAAGTCACTTTAATTAAATTAAAATTAAGTAGATAAGCACATACCTACTAAATAGAACCCAAAATATTACACTTATATTTAAAATTTACATAAAGCATAACATACTCTTCTTTAAATCTCACTTAAATTCATTACCAAAATCGCACATCATTTATGACTCATTCAAAACTATCGAATCATTCACGATAAACGATCAATTTCGTCAAGTGTTCCCAATGCAATTGCAAATTGCAATCACGTGAAGCGCTGCATATAAACACACACACGCACACACACATCTCTAGAAAACATAACTGTAACTATTTTGCACGAGTGGAAAGAGTGCAGCATTCTATGTGCAGACGCTTTGTCGTCAATTGCGGGGGTGTGGGTCAGGGGCACAGCGTAAACGTAAACGTAAACGTAAGTGTAACGTGTAACGTGTGTCAAATGCGGGAACTTTTTGTCTATATTTTTGAAGGTTACAAGCAATGCAAGGGGAGTGGGCGGCGCTTGCTCGACCGATCGGTCCGGTCCGGTTGTTCGAGCGGCAGCCGCGATGACGCGTCGAACGCGTTTTTCAAGACCACTTCACGCTGATGTTTGTCACTTGGTCAACTTGTTTGGGGCTTGAATTCGGCTTTGTTGTTGTTTACGTGCTTATGGTCTGAGTCTGATTCGATGTGTGACGCTTGTGGGCAGCGGGTGCTGAAAATTTAAAGTTCACAGCACACAACGCGTTCAATTGGGTCTCATTTATTTTGATTTGTTTTTCGCACATTTACCCACACTCACACACACGCACACAAGCACACACAGAATTTGTGTATGCGCGCACCGTTAAATGGAGTAGGAAGAGGAAGCGATCGTTGTGTCTATTATGTATGTACGATATGTTGATTATTATGTTTTTGGCCTTTTTTTAAAATTTGTGTGAACTTTTTTTCGCTACTCTGTTTTGTTGTTTGCGTGCGCGCGCGCTTCACCGTCGGCAGCAGCAGAATCAGAAGACTGGCTGACGCGACCGCGCACCTTAGCCATAGCGCAGTCCGCTTTGTTTTTTGTGCGTATGTGTGTGTTTGTGTTAGAACAGAGAGTCTGCTTTTAAAGAGCGAGAGAGTGAGTGAGTGAGAGAGAGTGTATGTGTGTGTGTGTCAGTGTGAGTCAAATCAGCTGTGGGCGCGCTCAGATGTTTGACGCTCATTGCACATTGAATGAAATCTGTAACGGTAGAGTGTAGTGTGCTTTCCAATTGGATTGCGCAAATGTAAACCACGACAGCAGCACACAAATTACATAAAACGTTGCGCTCTGCTGTTGTTGCTTCGGCCCGCTGTCATCTGCAGCCGAATGACGCACACAAATGTCCCAAAAACCTGCGCCGGTAGCTGCTGCTGATTCTGCTGTCGATGATGACTGCGGCAGACAGGCGAGCGTAATGCCAGAAGAAGAAGAAGCAGAACTTACGTTATGTCTGTAAGCGTGCGACAATAAAACAGCTGCGCTGACGCCAACAGCGCCGCTGCGCTGTCAGCAAAAAGAAAAAAAAAATCAAAATCAAAAGCAATATTTTCTGTTTAGCGCGCACGTGTGTGCGTGTGTGTGTGCCGTCCATGTGTGTCCATATGTTAGTGCTTGTTGGTGTATTGTACCTTTGCCTTTGCCAAGTTCAAAATTATTTAAAACAATTAATATTCATTTTGCTTCAACATTTTCAATTAGCTGTTGCGAACACCTAGCCCCGCCCACCGTCTACCCCTTGCCCACACAATTTGTGCCCCTTAAATGAAGGTGTCAAAAAATGCTGTCATAAATTAATAAAAACGCAAGGAAAAAGAGAATCAGAACAAGCGCTTAATGATTCGTTACTGATTCATTTAGTGTATAAAGATGTTCGTTATAAAAAAGTTCCATTTAGAATAATTAGAATCCCACTTAAGCTAAAAACGTAATATGTGAACTGAGAAATCCCCAATAAAAAAACCAGCAACAAAACGATACAACGGAACATTTTGGGTATTCCCGTTAAACTGGTTTCTGATTGGCGCTGTTCAGTGTTATCTGATCAGACAGATCAATCGATAAGTTCATATCGAAAATCTTTTACAACTGTATTGGGTATCCATTAAATTGATTTTACAAGGAAGTAATTTTCTTTTCTTTTCTTTTTTAATTGTTGTCTACACTCTGCAAATGATTGCTGATCTAATCAAGGAAAAGCTCCATTGAGCTTTCAGCAATTGTTATCGGATGCCATATGTGCAGACACAGTGTGTACACACAATTAGTAAATTGCTTGAATTGGGATGTTGTTCAAACGCTTTTTATTGATTTTGCATATGGATGTGTATGTAGTTGTTGTTGATGATGATGATTAACGGTCGAATGGGGTAGGGGCGAGCTGACATGGGCTGCCACAAAAACAATATGTGCAGAGTCCAAGCAGCAAAAGCTCATGGCAAACCGTTAATCTATCAAAGCCACGCTCCATTTACGCCACAGGAGAGAAAGGGAGCGCATAGGGGTGGCGGGGGGCTATCCCACAAATAAGTGTGTCACAATTAACAAAACAAAATTACGCGTTAATCAAGCGCAAAGAAACAAACACACATACATATATATATATGTATATACATATATACATACACATACTTCGTATACATATGTATTCACGTTTAGAGAGAATACAAAGATTAATTAAGTTTTGGGCGATGTTGAGCCACTGTCGCTTAGCCAGTTGCGGATGCGGATGGCGTTTCAATGGTACATGGTAAATGGCCAAAAGCTGCGATATGAATCAGCCGCTGCCAAAAGTGCGCAATTTCCTATTCGTGTTGTTGCCTTTGCAGTTTGCCCCACTGTTGTTGTTGTTGCTGCCGCCACCGCCGCCGCTGCCGCCTTTGAGAGACAAAGACAAAACCAGCCATAAATTGCAATGTACCGTTTTGACCGCAGCACTCAGTTAGCATACTAAAGTAAAAAATAACAACAACAACAACAACAACAAGAATCACCCGTTGTGAGAACGCCCAAATGGGAGAGCCAAACGCATCACAGTGGGAGGGAGAGCGTGAGCGCCCCGCGATGACAGCAGCTTTCGTACGTGTATGTATGTGTGTCTGTGTGTGCGCGCGCTTGTAATGAGTTGTGAGTCATGCAGAGAGCGGCGACGTTAATGTCGCGTTGATGAAGGTAAAAATCAACAAAATTATAATAATAATAATGGAAAGTATTTAAAAAGAGAGACGGCGTGCATCTAGACAGTTATGTTATGTAGATAGACAGCAGATGATGTTTTTGTTGATGGGCGATAACATGTGGTTAAATGGATTAAAAAAGGCGTGAAGCAGCGCAGACAGCAAGAAAAAGATAGTGATAGAGCGTTAGACAGGGAGGGAGGCAGGTAGGGAGGGGAAAACAAAAGCAAAAGCGTAGCAAGTAAATGAGCCGCAGCCGGAACTTGATGGCTCATGCAAGCGCCATTCAGCTTCAAGGTGAAGTTTTATGAGCGTCGTATCTTTTGTTTTTACTGTTGTTTTCGTTTTTCTTCTTGCATCTTTTTTGCATGTGGGTGAAATTGAAAATAAAACAGTGAAGATGACTGTGTTTGTGTCTGTTTAGGTCAGCAATAGAAATTTATATAAACCACAACAAATTATTGTCGGTTTTTCATGAACTAACACTTTTTTGAATGTTTTTCAGTGCCATAAAAGGTCCACAGATGGTAGCATTAATGAGTTTCACCCGCAACTGAACTCTAGTTGTAGCGAAATTAACGGATATGTATGTATGTTAATAGCAGAGCACTGTTAAATGTAACATTGGTAGGCAACTGACATACTTCTATTGATTACAATACAGTTAAGTTGGAATCTGTAACTGTTAACTTTAACAGCGAACTGTAGGTGTAACATATAGCTGTGTTACAGTGAAGACTCGCACTTAAGAACGCTTCAGTTGCAGGGGGGTGGGGGCTAACTTAATAAAATAACATGCACATTTATATGTCAAGTTAAGCTTAATTGAAAATAGTTGAGAACAACCTGAAAAGTTTAATTTATGTAGCACAATATATGGATATAGAGCTAGAATTGTATTTCCCTCCATATACAGTTACATGCAATTTTAAAGTCTGGTCAAGCACAAGTTCAAATTGGACTCCATTGTCATTTTTGGCATCGCTTTTTTTTCTCTTCTTCAAAGCTTGATTCTTGGAAATAGAAATTTCCGTTGACCTCTGGCGCTTTGCCATTGGGGCCAGACCCCGGTGGAGTCGTGTTCCAAATTTGTAACAGCTGCCAGAAGAGCTAATGGACAAATAATTACACTCAACAACAAGATCAACTAACGCTTTTTGGCCTGACTACCGTTGCCAATGTGACCAAAGGGGGTGGGGTTTATCCAGTTGGTTTTATGGCAATTGTTTATGCATAATTACCGTGAATAGAAGAGACAAACGACTTTTGAATACAATCCGATTCGCAGAGAAATGCTAAATTGATTTTTAGCCTCAGATATAAAGCGCTGCACTAATAAGCAAATCTTGTGTTAAATGAGAAGAGAATGAGAGAGAGAGAGACCGAGAGAATTAAAATTGCGAATGAAGTGAATTTTAATTTCAGAATTAGTTTAAATTTAAAGCCATAAGAAATTAAACGAACAACAATATGTTTACTGTGTAGTTTAGCTTAGTTTTCGAAAATGAATTCAGAAAGTATCGTTGAGATACTTCATAAGCAGGCCTTGGCAACAGCCTGAGATCCAACACATTTCCGCGATCTATGGCATTTCTGCAAACTGTGTAGTTCCTGCTGCTTGTGGCATCCGGCGGCGCGGTGTGTATTAACGTTCTACATCGTTGATCTGGCTCATGTCTTGGGCCGCTGCCTCTCATCAGGCTAAAGCTGGCAACAGTTGCAGCAAAAAGTGAAGAAGCAGAAGAAGAAGAAGCTGACGATGATGATGATGATGATGATGATGAGGAGGAAAAACTTTGATACGCCTTCTGACTCGACTAATTTTAACATTATCTGAAACTCTTTGTCTCTTTGGCACAACAGCTGTGAATCTGACTGAATCTTGGGAAGACATTAAGTGGCCCACAGAATGTCAATGAACGCCGTCTGAAGGCAATTGGAGCAACAGGTGTTTGGGGATGGGGATCGGGATCGGGATGGGGATGGGGATCTCTGGTAGATATCAGCTCAAGTTCAGTTCAGTTCAGAGCAGTTGAGAACAGCTCAGAACAGCTGTTGTCGCTTAAGACTCTCGAGGTCAATGGCCACCTGAGATAAGCGCAAGCTTTCAGTGTTATATATTCAACATTTGTCACTGCCAGTGTTGGTCAACTTTTGAAGCGGAAGTAAAGCTAGCTGGCGAATAGAATAAAGATATAGAATATAACTAAAATCATAGAATATTTTATTATCTTCGAATTTCTTCAAATACATATACATATGATGACAAATGTGTTCTTAAATAATTTTTATATTTTTTTTTTCCAATCATAATATAACTCAGGGGCCGAACAATAATATTTAAGTAAGTTCATTTAAAGTTTCTGAAAAGTGAAACACTCAGAAACTGGTCACATTTATAGTTTTATAAATTGGAGCAGGAAATTCAAACCGTTTTGCCCGACGGCCAAAGGCCATATTACATATGTATATTAAAGAGTCAAGTTTGTGGCTCATCAAGTTAGTCAGTCGCTTGGTCAGTGGGGAAGAAAGTAACTTTGCCCTGCCCAAGAGCTGATAAATAACGAGAGACACGAATAAACTCGAGAGTAAATCACACACACACACACACACACACAAGAAAAAGTGCAAGTAAGCGCATAAAATATGTATGTATGTATGTCCAGTTTATTGGCAGGAGACTAAGCGAAAATGGGGGCAGCTGTTAACTTAAATAATGGAAGTATCGAGCACTTTTTTAAGGGCTTACAAACTTTCTACCAAAGCTAAAGTAAATTATCGTAGTGCATGGAAATTGGAAAAAAAAAAAAACAAAAGGTTGCAAAAAATGTGTTGCAAAGTGCAGCAAATTATTGTTTGAAAGCAGCTGCCAGAGGGTTTTTCTTTTAGATATACAGATATACAGGGCTTAAGTCATGTCGTTTTTGTAGGAATATAAAATAAAATTTATCCAAATGTAATCCACTGTTAACAAACACCTATATAAGAGCATTTAACAACACTGAATTGGGTCAGCAGCCTTCGATTTGATGTGTGCTTAACACAATTTTAACATGGGTTTCATAAAATCTGTTTGGACTTTCAATTTGCGAATTGTTCAAATCTCAATGCTAAAAAGCCACAAAACTTCAGAGTTTGTCGCTTGGCGGCATTCAATTAGCCACAGCACCCGCAACCCCCTTCCCCTTCCACTTCCCTTCACAAAGTACAGTTAGCAACAAAATGCACACAATGAGTCGTTTGAATGACTGGCAAGACACAATATTACTCATTTATGTCGATTTCTTATTCATGCAGTCATATTTTTAGGCGTTTTTTTTTATTTTTTTTTATTTTTTCATGTATGTCTGCTTCTTCATTTCGTTTCTTTGTTTGTTTACATCATTTTTTATTCAAATTTTTCGACTTCTTGAAGACATTATTATGCAAATTTTGTCTTCTGCCATTGACACTTTGTGCTGTGCGCTTTGACAGGTTTATCATCAGTTTCTATTGCTGCTGCTCGCTCTTCTTCTTGCACTAACAAATGACTTGTTACGTGGTTACGCGCTGCTTCTTCTTGCTTGCTCTTCTGCTCCTCATACATACATATAGTCATTGTTTTTCTACACACACGCACACTCACACACTTGCACGCGCAGAGCCAATCAATATGCGAGAGAGAGCGAGAGAGCTGCGTGCATTAAGGCGACCACAACAAAACTTTACTTAATTCCCTGTCAGGCAGAGTTTGCTCTCCGTGTGTGTGTGCGTGAGTGAGAGAGGGGGAGAGGGAGAGAGCGACAACGGTAGTTGACAACGCGCCTCCTTCGCTCACTTCTTCTTCTTCTTATTCTTGCTCTTCACATTCCTTGCGCTTGTGTTGGTGTTCGTGTTACGTATTTTTATGCACGCTCACTTCTGTCAATATTTACATTTCTAACTAATTATCAGTTCAGCGCACTTTCGTGTTGACAGAGTCAACGCTTTGATGGGGGTTGCCTTCATCTTCATCATCAGCGCGCTTTGAGTTCATTTAACTTTGTATTCTAAAACAAGTATGGGGTTCTAGTGGGGAACTCCCGACTAGGGGATACCCTGAAGCCCCTTCTTCCAACAGGCGATAGGTTTTATATTGATTTATTTTGATTTATATATACTATTCTAGAAGTTACATGTCAAATTTGGTGACTCTAGCTCTTATTATTTAGCACAATTGCTCAAAAAACAGGATTTCGATATCGATTTTTATCGATTACTTGGAAACGGGGCAAGTTATCGAATATCGGAAACAAACTCGATCTGCGCGTGTACTAGGAGGACCTACAGCTCTCAAGCCCCTAGCTCTTCTAGGTTCTGAGATCTCTCCGTTCATGCATACGGACGGACGGACGGACGGACAGACAGAGGGACATGGCTAGATCGACTCGGCTATTGATGCTGATCAAGATTATATATTCTTCTGCCTGTTACATACATTTGAACAAATGCAATATACCCTGTTTACCCATTTTTAATGGATTCAGGATATAAAAATATGGGTTGGTTTTGGAATTTCGGCTCGGTTCGCAACTAGTTTTTAGTCTCGTAAAATGAGCTGATAACGAGAAGCAGCCAACGCAAATGAACTTTCCTATTTGCAATCTATCAACATTCCAATGAAGGTCACTTGAGGCCTGACCCATGCCTTTTCTTTATTTATATTGAGTTCCTGACCTACTGATAATCGCTTCAAATCGCCGAAATATTGGACACACGTTCTTCCAATTGATTGCCGTATTGCAGTCTATTTACGTGCGTGCTGTCGCTGAGTGCAGTTGAGATTCGCATTTCAATTCCAAAATCAAAGTGCTATCAAAATGAAATGTATTGTGTTTATATATATTATATTTGCAAGCATAATACTGATCATAGATGAAGCAGAGGCTAACGAAAATGAGGTAAAAACAGATTATTTATTAATATTTGTGTGCAATGCAGAAAATAAATCATACTCTTTTTTATTAGTCGTGTGTGGCAACCAGAATAGCAGAGGAAGAATGTGGAGAGCACACCTATAAAGCAGTGAGACCTTTGTTAAAGTATATTCATCAGATGAAGGAGGAAATTGAAAACAATAACAATAAGGTTGAAGGCAAAGACAGGGAAATCAAACAACTGCAGGATAAACTTAGTCAACATAATGTACTGGTCATCGAGGAACTGAGAGCTCAGAATGAATTCTACAAACAGAGTATCAAAGAGCTAACGAACAACGTTTTATCAATAAAAGAGGAAATGAGTAAACCCAATTCCAATGCCTTGAAAATCCAGGACTATGAAGAGCAGCTGGAAAAACAAAAGAAGTCAATTGATCAACAGGCCCAACAAATATCCCAACTCAAAAACGAAATCAACATTTGTGCCAAGAAACTAAAAAGCTGCGAAGAGAAGCCCGTTCTAAATGACTGCACCGACTTTGCTGATGCTCCGGGTATTCATAAGATTAACCCGGATCCGTTCGATGTCCTTTGTGATAGTGCGACAGCAGGTCCTGGCTGGACGGTTATCCAGCAGCGAATCGACGGTAAGGAGGATTTCTACAGGAATTGGACCTCTTACCGTGAAGGTTTTGGTTCCTTTGATGGCGACTTCTTCCTCGGTCTCGAGAGGATTCATCGCTTGACACGCGCCCAGCCTCATGAGCTCTACATACATATGGAAGGATTTGATGGTGTCATCAAATACAGAAGATACGAACAATTTTCCATTTCTGGCGAGGAGGACCAATACACCTTGATCAGCGTGGGTAAATCTGAAGGCAGTGCCAGTGATGACTTGCTATACCACAAAGACAAGAAATTCAGCACATTCGATCGTGACAATGACAATTGGGATTCTGGCAACTGCGCAAGCCGAGACTATAATGGTGGTGGTTGGTGGTACCATAGATGTGTATCCTGGTATTGATCGCTAAAGCTTTGACAAAACAATTTATATGCAATTAATTTTTATATTGTTTTTTTCTTTAGCAATTTAAATGGCAAATACTATGATCATAAGGTGCACAAAAAAGATGCCATATTTTGGGAAAATATCTACTTGAGGACAGTCAAAATGCTTATACGCCCCAAAAGCAGTGGAAAATAAAATCAACAACAAATATGTATAGCATTTATTGTAAAAAAGCTTAAATTGTCGTAAAATGTATTTATAAATAAATGCAGATGCTGTAATCGCAACTAAAAACCACAACAGAAAGGAACCCAAATATATTAAATTCGACGCATATCAAACAAATTCAAATGAAATAGAATTCGATATTATAACAAATTTCTTTATTTTACTTCTATGTAAAGTTAGATGAGTTGCCTCTTGCCGATCTTGCGGACATGGATACGGACACGGAACTATTGAGCATTGATTATTGAGCAGTGCAGTGCCATCGAATTGTAACCCGCTGCTGAAGGTAGGCAGAACGCAGAACGCCTTGCATTGTAAACTTTATTAACTCTATCCCTTTGCAGGCTTACAAGTACGATCCGTGCGAGAAGAAGAAGTTCACCGTGGAGCATTATGATCACATTATGATTACTAGGCACACTTGGTCGACAGGGCAGAGCTCGTGTGCACCGATTTCTGGAGAAGCGTCCACATGCCAAGGGAATTGCATTGCACCACCTGGTCGCTGCTGTCTGAGATCTTTCCACAGATTGCCTTCGTGCAGATTGCCTATCCACGTCTGTCCATTGATTGGGGCTCAGCCTTTGAGCAGCCACTGCTGAATCCCTATGAGCTATCCGTGGTGCTGGGCTACATTGAGTCATATTGACGCCAGATAATGCCTCGCCACGCAATATGGCTTATCCCATGGACTTCTATGCCAGCGGCAGCCTGGGCCCCCGGACGCCTAACCTTAAGCCACCAGCGCTGGGTGAATGCGAGAAGAAGTTTGCCCGCGGCAGACTGTTGTTGGAGAAGGACGAAACCGGCAAGGCGGCATATGGCAGCATTAGCCGACATATGTACTTGATTTCAAGAAGGGCTAAAAGATAATACAATTTGCAGTGTGAGCACACCTGAAGCTCTCCTCATTTCTATCTAGGTAATCACCTATGTTTATGTTTATGTGCCCGCCCAGCCCAAATGTAATATGGTATACTTACTAATTTAAGTTAGTACAAATTTGATTTCTAGCTTATATAGCGCTATGTAAATTATCCTTTTATCCTTTTGATTACGTGACAGCATTCATAAAATATTCTAATTTTTAGTTCGATTTATAGAAACAAATATTACAAGCAATTGTTTATAATGCAATTTATACTGCAATTTCATTAGCATCACGCCATGTATTTATATTTCCAAATAAATCTCTTATCAGCTAGCATTAGCATTATTTTGACTTCTAACTGACTGTCAATAGAAAGAAAGGAACTTTTCACATTCGGCACCACAATGGGCCTCAAGGCGAAGTCGGCTTACGGATATAAAACTTTGTTGATTGCTATCCGGACTGTCTCAGACTGTATTTTAAAACTATTTACATACGCACGATCTACAGCACGTGCGGAAAGTGGCGGGAAAGCTGCTGGATTACCTATTACGCATTGAACCATATTTCTTAAGGGCATTTTATTCTCGAAATTACGAGCTATGACCGTGGAAAGAATAAAATAAATTATCTGAAAGATCATTGAAATGAGTTTGAAACCGATGGCACGGTAAACAAAAAACTAGCTTACAACTGTTTTCCGCCAATTTTCCACTGTTGCGGGTGGAATTTCCCAAATCACTGAAACACGTATTCATTAAATTCTTATGTAGAGCTCTGAAAATAAGTTTGCAGCATTTCGAACAAAACCTTAAAACAAAAATAATCTTGCCAGATTTAGATGCCACATTGATCTAAAATCGAATGAGTTTTTACCGAGTTATGGGGATGGGAAATTTTTACTCATGTCTATATAGAATATAGACATGTGCCCGTGGTACGTATAAGATAAATTCTTTAAATTTGAAGTCAATCGGATGGTAAACAAAAAAGTTACATACAACCGTTTTTCGCGATTTTTCCACACTTGCTGGTGGAATTTCCCGAAACCCCGTCTTAACGTGCGCCTATATCACATAAGGTAACTACAGTGAAAATTTCAGCTTCCTAGCTCTTACGGTTCGGGCAGTGCGTTGATCACCAATCAGTCACACAGTCAGTCAGTCAGTCAGTCAGTCAGGACAAACAGTTTTATATATAGAGAAAAAGAAATATTAAAATAAATAAAAAAATTCCCTTGGCAGGGTTCAAACTCGCTGCAAACCGCACTACTTGCCGCCGGCTCTACTTAACAGCCAAACCGATAGTTGGGTAGATAGAATTCAAAGCAGAAGCGCATGAATGTGTGTGTGTACATGTATATAGAAATTCTTGCAATTTTCTCTAGATGCCGCAAACACGAGACTAGCCAAAACACGTTTTCTTTAATAACTTTTGTGTTTCTTAACCGATCTTGATGAAATTTTCAACAGTAGATCTTATTGTACTATAGAATATTTTTCAATTGCATTAAAATTGTGGCATAAATTGGTGGGCAATACAAGTTTGTTTATTATCTTGATTATAGCTATGTGGTGCTAGGTATTAAATTAAAGATACTTAATATATATATACTATTCTAGAAGCAATATATCAAGTTTGGTGACTCTAGATCTTATTATTTACCCAATTTTAAAAAGAACAGGATTTCGATATTTTTCGATTGCTTGGAAACTGAGTAATACATACAGCTAAAATTTTAAGTAAATAGCTCTTAGAGGTTCTGAGATCCTTGCGTTCATAAATTCGGACAGACGGACATGGCTAGATCGACTTGGCTGTTGATGCTGATCAAGAATATATATACTTTATAGGGTCGGAGATGCTTCCTTCTGCCTGTTACATACATTTGCACAAACACATTATACCCATTTTCAATGGGTTCAGGGAATAAAAAAAGAAGCTAACTACTTATTAAATTTGTTTGCTAATGTTTATTTTGGTACTGGCCTTAATTCCGAACTGAGCAAACGCGGAAGCTTTCCAAATCCGTTAATGCAAGCGAACAAACAGCACAGAAGATACAACTGCTAACAGCGAACTGTTAAAGCCAGACACATTAACAGCGCAGTAACAGTGCTGTGTTAACAATACACGCTTTGGTAAGCGACCTTCAAACTAACGCTTTTCAGGCCTATTTGCCAGCTGAGCTAAGTTTTTGTGTCTCATTTAACTCTTTACCTTTTTTGTTTTTTAGATATTTTAATTGTCTCGGAAGCCTTGAATTTGCACTACAAAGAGCTTTTAGTGGTTACCTTTAAACAAAAAAAAACAAAAGCCGCCTGAGAAATGATAGTAATTAAAAGTCATAAAACTGAGTAAATAAGACACAAATGTTATTTATCTTTCTTAAAGTCTGGGTTTCTGTTTCGTTTGACCTTTGGCCACATTAAGTTTGTTGTATTTCAATTCTAATTACTTTTGTGTCGTTTAACTAGATTTTTTGGAGCACTTTAAGCTAGCAGCTAAAAATAACACTTAACAGAGCCTCAACATTAGTGTACAGAACATGGGAGAATGTTGATAATAACATGTGAATAACATGTTCAAGCAGACCAATACAACTGGCATATATCCCAATAAGACGCACATGCTTCTTGTTGGAATATCTAACAGTTTATGGATTGATAGATACTGTTGCCAATAATCCCACGGTTAGCTGTTGAATTTCATAGGAGAAAAGATGTTTAACCATATCTAAAGAGTTGCAAGTAATAGTAGCAAATGGAAAAATGTTAGCAACTTACGCCACTAAGCCGCCCAAGAAGGCAACTGGACCGCCGCCAATTAGACGGATCTTGCGATGACAGGAATCGAACAGAGATGTTCGTGTAGGTGCCTGCGATGTGGGTGACATGTTGTTGTTGTTGTTGCTGTTGCTGTTGCTGTGTATGTTATTGTTGCTGCTTTTGCGTCGATTGCTGCTGTTAATGAGCAGCTGTTGTTGTGCAGCTGCTGTTGCTGTTGTTGTTGTTACTGTTTTCCACGCTTGTTGCTCACTTGTTTTGAAATTGTAATTACTTATGTAGTTGTTGTTGCTGTTGTTGCTGCTGTTGCTGCCGCTGCAGTTTTTACTGTTTTTATAATGAGTGTTGTTGTTATGGTTGTTAATGCAACTATTAGACAAACTGTTGTTGTTTTTGTTATTACTATTAATGCTGCGACAGCTTTGATTGCTGCTGCTGTCGTCGTCTGTTTCTTTCGCTGTCGCTGCTGCTGCCGCTGCTGCCGCTGCTGCTGCCGCTGCTGCTGCTGTTGGGTTTGTTGTTGTTTTTGGCTTCTTGTTGCGCCGCAGCGCAGCTGCAAAGCTATAGCTAGTGTGCTCCTTCTTCTTCTTCTGCGGCTGCTGCTCCGCTGTAATCGTTGTTGCCAGCAATAACAAACACTTTTCGCTTTGCTGCTGCTGCTGCTTAAAATAATAATCAGCTGCTGCCCGCGCTGCTCTCTTTTGATTTGTCTCCGGCGCTTCCGCTGACGTCGCTGCTGCTGCCGCTGTCAATGGCTTGTGTAGCTTTTGCTGCTGCTGCTTGAGCTTTTGCAGTAAACTTTTGCGCTGTTGTTGCTTTTCGTTTGTGGCGGCCGCTGCTGTCGCTGTACCGAAACCCAGTTCCACAATGTGCTGTGTGGGCGCTCTCAACATTATTCACAGTCACTTTTGCTTTTTTTTTTTTTTTTTTGTTTTGCTTCGTTTTTGATCGTTTAGCTTTTAGCTTGTGGTTTGTTGTTGTTGTTGTTTATGTTTTGCACATTTGTCCGCTGCTGCTTGGCTTCAACATGTTTTACACAGTTTTATATTTTGCTCAACTTGTTCATTTCTTTCACTTTGAATATCTTGAGTTAAACTTTCTTCTACAAAATAAAATCAAAATTAAGTTTTTCGATTTTTGCCGCGTTCACTTTCAACTCTATTTGCGTTTTTCTTGATTCCGAAATTAGGTGAAAACAACAAAACTTCTATCGCGATTTACTTTTGGTCAGCGCTTTTGCAAATTTCAGAAAAGCACGCCCATTGCACAGTGGTACGAGCTGTGAGAAATTTTTAGATAAAATTGATCTCTTCGAATTATGATCTTATATTTTTAGAGACAACAGAAAATTTAATTGGCAATGAAAACTTAGAGCACACAATATTTTTACAAATTTAATTCAAGTAAGTTCAATTATGACATAGTATATTACATTAAATATATACATATATTACATATATATGTATATACATATTTATATTACATATAAATATATTTAATTCATATTTGAATATACTGTAAATTAATAAAATTATTTGCTAAATTGTAAAATAAATTTCGAAACATAAATAGTTGCCAAATTATACAAAACTGTGTTTTGTTTGCTTTTTACTATAGTTCTGAACCACTGTGCAACGTTAAACACATTGGTCGATGCTTTATATTTATTATTTAGTTTATGCGTTTTTACATATATTATTTATACAGCGTTTTTTTTTTCAATATAGACTTTTTGTTGTTGTATGTGTGTATATAAAAAAGCGATCGCGTGAGTTTTTTCTTCATTTCACAGTTCTCGCTCTCTCCCTCTCTCTCTTTCTCTCGCTCTGTGCGTGTGTGTGTGCGTTGGTTGAGTATGTAAATAAGTAAATATACATACATATATGTATATGTATTTATTTATATTTTGCGAGGTTGCCAAGCTGAAATCCGCTTATGCATATGCATGTTAATTAGATTTAGCAAAGAAATGATTTATTTGCCTCGACTTCTTTCTAATCTTTTTTGTTATTTATTTTAACAACTTTTTTATTTTTACATTAATTTATGCAAATGCGCTTGGAAAAAAACTCGAGTTCATAATTTTTAATTGTAAGTGAAAAATAAAAGCATAGCTTATTCGTTTTTTTGTTGTTGTTGTTGTTGTTGTTGTCTACTTCCTCGCATTAAATTCAAATTCGCATCATCTTCAAATTGTATTATTTTATTTTTGTTCACATTTAATTTAGCCTCGGCACGGCCCAAAAGGAAAGTAAAAGCTGGTGTCATCCGAGGCTTACGCAATGCCCCGGCAAAAGAAACCAGCGAAACGACGAGCCAAAATTAAGACTCATCATTAAAGAAGCCAGAAACCCATAAAGACGCTGGGCACGCAGAGGCGCGACTAGAGGGGGGGGGGGGGGGTGAATTGCCATAATATACGGAGAAAAGAAACAACAACAAATCGCACGAAAGGGAGGCATACATATATATAAAAAAAAAGGGCGTCAAAACTGGACAACCTTCACCCATTTACAGCCTAAACGAAGGAAAGGCTACTTTGACTTTATGCGTAGCATAAATTGGTCACGATATTGCCCAACTTTATAACACATATGTATGTATGTATGTGTATGCTGTTTTTGTCTCAGTGTAAAATCTTTATGCGGTTTTATGTTTTGTTTATAAGATTTGACTTTATTAATGTACTTGAAATCCATTTGAATACAGAGTTCCTAAAAATACTTTTGAAACCCAAATTGAGTAACAGAAACAGAAAAGAAACCGAAACCGAAACGTTTCTTATCGAAAAACACCTGAGTTCAAAGTGACAAACTTTTGAAGGAGATTTAACGCCAACAACATTGGCTTTATCTTACCAAATTTGGTAGATGTCTATTATTGGAGAAAGATCAACTTTAGCCTGCATCTTGTATATGCAAATAGTTAACTTACAAATTGAAATGTTTCCCTAAAGTTTGAGAATATTTAAATGAGAAAACAAGATTTGATTTGTCTCGAATTGTAATTCGAACCAGCGACTATTTGTTTTGGGTTTGCATACCTGATACATATACTCATAAGCGATATATGTTAACATAACATTTCAATATATCTTTGGAGGAGTTTTAAATGGAATCATTTCCGGAACCAAAGTTCCACATAGAAACTCTGCTTCTATCTATATGAAATATTTGTTCTTTTTTTTTTTAGAAATAACTTGACCTATTTTACTAACAGTTTGATTATAATTTCAATCACAGTAGAAACATTGATTAAAACTTTCGGATCTTCTATACATGTCCAGCTTTATAGGGCATTTAATCTTGGCGAACGTAATCCGAATTTTATTGTCGGTGAGTCATAACCAATTTGATTCTTGCGTAAGCTTCAGCTATCTCCTGTCCACGGGGGGTTATTCCAGATAAATTGCTATATGTAGACATATTGTTATCCAATTGAAAGGCTTTCCTGGAATACACATCAGCATGAGTCAAACCCGATTGCGTGGGCATCGCACGAGGTTCACATCTCTAGAGCTCAGATGGCATGTTGCGAAATTCCCCATGTTTGTCAGAACTGAACGCGCTTATCTGAAATTCTCGCTTGAATGGGGCCTGAGCACAGCGTAACGTGCCACATCAAAGTGGCAAATTGATTCAATCAAACGGAACAACCGGCCATCGGCAGAGACTCAGCTAGGGGAACACGCAGCAGAGCAACAAGTGCGACGACTATCTGCTAAACGCACACGGAAAAGTAAAAGAAAAAGGCGTGAAAAAAAAAGGAATGGCCAAACGATTTGACACTTGAACGAAAACTTTCACAAGTTAAAACAAAAACAAAAAAAAAAAACTTAAATTGTTATACTTAAGATTGGAACGGAACAAATCGAAAGTGTTATACAGTGAACGCTCGAAGGGTAGAACTTCCAAATAACCGAAAGCTCAACTCCGAAGATCAAAAGTATAGTTAAAACTGTTATTGTTATACTCAAGATTGGAACAAAACAATTCAAAAGTGTTAAACAGAGCGCTCGAAGAGAAGGACTTCATAAAAACCTAAAACTCCATTCAATAACAGACTGAAATTCGAACCCAAAGACCGAAAATCTATCCAAAACTGTTATACTCAAGATTGGAATGAAACAAAGCGAAAGTGTTATACAGTGAGCGCTAAAAGAGTAGAAATTCTAATTAGTACAGAATATATTCCTGTATTAAACATTCTGGTCTATAAAACATGTGGCTACATTCATTAACAGACTGAGTTTTGAACCCGGACACCAACAAAAATATCTACGAAGAGAATAGTTATACTACAGTGAACGTTAGATAATTAAAACTGCAAAGAAACAAAAAGCTCCATTCATTAACAGAATATCTACATTGTTATACTTAGGATTGGTTTGGAACAGATCAAAAATAATGGTAATTGTAATGGTAATTGGCATCAGCTTTGGAATCGAAGCGTTTTTATTTGCGAGCGTTCACTGTAATAGATTTAGATTTAGCCGAAGTTTGACCAAAAAGACTTGGTTCGCCAATTTGGAAAGACAAGAAAGAAACTTTCTACGAATTTCAATTAGTAAATCATATGCATGCAATTCTCAACTTGTTTGTGTCGCATTTGTATTTGTATTACCATTTCCAGGCACGTTACAGGTCGGGTCGGCATTAAGCATTAGAATTAAGCCAAATCTAGCAGCCATGAAAGTTTCCAGAGAAAATTGTTAGCCGTGAAGAAGAGCGGGCCCAGAGCCCCATATATGAGGGAACTGTTAATGATGTTGTTGATTTGGACAGCAGCAGCAGCAGCAGAAAGAAGAGGCAGAGCTGAGCACAGTTAAAGAGTCGGTTCGTTGGTCTCATTTTTAATGCACAACTCGACAAATTGACACTACTTGAAATGGGGCGGGGCGGAGCGGGCGGGGCGTGGTGCTTGGGGCGTGCGCTTCTAGAATTTTAAAATGAAAGTTCGTGCTTATTCACGGTTGAAAAAGCATGCGGAAATCTGGACGCACAGCTCACTAATAAATCGCAGCTTAAAGGCAAAGTGAAAAACCGCTCACACACACACACACAGGTATAAAAGTCTAGAGAGAAATAATTATATTATTTGATGTGTTTTTCCTTGGCTTGGTTTTTCTTATTTTCTTGTCGCTGTTTGCCGTTTTCCCCGTTTATCCACAGCAGCTGTCGTTTTCTGCTGGGGCATTACGCTGCATTTTCAATTAAGCCAAGATGAAAGTTTTCTTCTATGACTTCTGCTGCTGCTGCTGCTTCTTCTTCTTCTTGCTCAGTCTTGGCAGTCACTGGGAAGGGTTTACTGCCGTCAAGTGTGAATGCACAGCGAAGCAAGACATCACATGAAGTGGCAAGGTTATGCGTTGTGAATAAGCAATTAGCTCTTGCGGTTCTTTCTGTAATCATCATCATGACCAGCAACATCATCTTTATCATCATGAAGATATATGTATGTATGTATATCTTAGCCGTCTGCTCTGTTGGCTTTGGGGTCACGCGTTTGGCATCTGTGCAACGAATCGCAGCTGAAGCTGAAGCGGATCGAATGCAACTCTACATAGCATTGCACTGGAATATCAATGATATTTGCGTGTATTTGTGTATGTAGACAGATACAAGGATTTCAATGTATCTCATTCACAATTCATAGTTAAATAGATCGATTAATCGAGCTATCGATGTGGGATTTGTCGCCAGTCATGTTATCGATTGCCTATCGGTTGAAATCGATGTTTAGATTATTTATCGATTCTTTCATCGATCGGTATGGGATTAGTCGATGACACGTGTGATTACTTTTAAACTTAACAATCATGTTATCGATAATAAAAAGCTGCGATTGAAATCGATGTTTAGGTTATTTATCGATTCTTGGGATTAGCGGGATTAGTCAATCATGTTATCGATAATAAAGTGCACCTCCCTATCGATAGAAATCGATGTTTAAGGTATTTGCAGCTACTGCCATATTAATCGATTGCCTTATTGTCTAGTGAAAGGGTAATATTTTATAGTTTATCGCAGTTGCTTCAGCTTAAGCTTGATTAATCGATTGCAAGCATGGCCCTTTTGAAATTCCACATCAGTGTGCTCGCAGGAATTTTATCGAAAAACGTAGCTGCCACAATCTATGCACGATCAATCTCTAATTGAGACACGTCGCGAGTGCTCTCAAGGCTTTCGTAGCACTGCCGCAAGCAGCGATTGCCTCAATTTTCACACTCTGAAGGCCGAGCGATTTGTGTGCCACGTTCACATATTGTATCTACACATAAATGTTATTTGTGGATCTCTAAAGACAATGGAAAAACGCAGAGGCAGGCAGGCAATCGGCATTCGATCTGCACACTCGGCTTTTTGTATCTACGTGCAACTGTTTGGGAGGAGGGCAAATGTAACGCAATACAAAACCAATCGAAATGAAACTTGAGCGATTGCAGGGAGCGCAAAGTTCTCACGGCGAATTACACAAAACGCCGCACATCACGTTTCCAGCCAATGTGCCCCACATACCTCCCCCCTCCCTCCAAGCCACAATCTGCTGTGATTCCATTCCATTCCGAACCGAACCGAACCAATCCAATCCAATCCAATCCATCCACTTCATTTTACTTCATTCACCGCGAAGACGCGGCTCTCAGGCTGTGGCTATAAAATTGTACAAGGCCCCAGACGTGAGAGAAATGCAAAAACGTCAAATGTAATCAAAATAAAAATAAAAGAAGACACATAGACGTAGACGTAGACGTAGACCCTAAAATTACCAAAAAAAAAAAAACGCCGAAAAAACAATAAAATTAAACACATAGACCCAAATAAGGGTTAAACAATAAAAAATGTAAGTCGCGCTAATTAAGCAAATTAGTGGAAAAAAAAAGAACAAAAAATACAAAATAATACATAAACAAAAAATAAATAAATAAAACAGCTGCGGTCAGCGGCGCGTCTGGCTTTTTTTTAGCTAGTTTTCGTTGCCGCATTGTCAACACAGCACAGCACAAATTTGACCCATAAAATTTCCCACAAAATTATAGTAATTTTCGCTAACTCAATTTGACGAACGGAAAAGATGTTGTTGCTGTGTAGGAAAACCGAGAAAAACAGACAACTGGGGAGAAAAACAGACAACTGGCGAGATTAGCCGGTCGTCGTGTCCGCGAGTCTGTGGGAGTCTCGATTGCAAAAGTAGCCGAAAATTAGCTAGAGAAACGAGAGAAGAAAAAAAATCAGCGCAATTTTCACTATCCAGTTACCCCGGAGACCACCTCCTCCCACCCACCCCCTCCACGGGCTGTGGCAGATGCCGCATAATTATAGAGCTTGCAACAGTCGCAGCAGCTGGCAGCTTTTGCCGGTGGGCGGCCATTTGGACAGAGCCAGCAGCAGCAACAACAACAGCAACAGCTACAAAATAAAACACTAAAAAAGCTAAACAAAGCCCTCTGAAATGGACTAAGATCCAATGGAAGCTGCGTCATGGTTGAGCTCGCTGAGATCTTGAGGGGCGAGCTGTTCATTAGCGTAAAGTTTGAACTTAGATATTAGTCCAAATGTAATATTTTATAAACTGACATATACGACTAATAAAAACGAACTTTTTAGTATTGAAGATATCTGAATTGATTTCTTATTTCACAATCCATTTATTCACTCAAGATCGCACTTTCAAGCTCGTGCCTCCTATTCCTGCTTACCGACTTACATATGTAAATATCGATTGTTAACATACATATATGTATTCCATTTAAAGATCGTTTATTCCAAAAAGTATATATACTAATAAAATCGAAGTTTTTAACAGTGTAAAATGTATTTAGCTATATGATAGCCTGATTCCATCTTCAACATTTCTTAAATTTTTTGCGAATGTGAAGTATGTTGCCTGTACGTTTTCCCATAAGAAACCACATTTCTCACATTTGCAATAAAATAAGTTTATTCGCCCCGAATAAATCGTGTTTTTTGCAATGATTCGCATCGATATTATAGAAAACGGGAGAAATTTTACTAATCCCACTGTTTTTAATGTTTAAAGATGACCAACTCTCGCAGAGTGTATAAAATGGAGCCCCTACTTCGATGCCGTATTTATTGACCTTTGGTCAGCTTTTTATTTAAAGAAGCAGTAGATTTGCCAATCAAATGTTACCGACAACTCACACTTGCTAATGGAAACACAGAATGTGAAGTTTGTAAATATAACAAGTGTTGAGCATAGTGGAATCAGGCCATGAATTGATTTTTTATTTCACAATCCATTTATTCGCACTTTCAAGCTCGTGCCTACCAAAATGCCTATCGATAGATAAATATCGATTAAACTTATTACATATTGAATTCCGAATAATCAATAATTATTTATGACCCTTTTGCTATTCAGAATGCAGTTATATTTGTTGTACTATAAAATTTTACGATGCAACGCTTCGTGATAGAAATGTTTAGCTTTTTTTATTTATTAATTGAATGCAGTTCCTGTGAAAGAATCACAATTTATCAACTGATTTCCGGCCATTTCATTATAGCATCGAACCACTGTGCGTTGACGTTCTCGTCCCACAGTTGTGGGAGTCTAGCGCCGCTTGGTTTATTGTTTTTTCTTTTTAATGTAAAAAAACTAGGCAAAAGACTCTTATGCTATACGCTGGCAACCGCAATATTTCGAGTGTTTTTGTTGTTATTTGTTACGAATACGTGCAACACAAGTGGGCAGGCGGCGGCATGGAAAAAAAACACGATTGCAACATGGATTTTTTTCCATCTTCTTTGTTTTTTTGTTTTTGTTGAGGATTTTGACATTTTTAGCCGCAAAGCAACAAAAATAAGCAAGTGCCCGACTAGCTGCTACCCTGCATTTAAATGGGAACCAGCTCTACATATCAGTAAACATATATGTATATGCTGTTTATATATACATACATATGTATATACTTTGAAGAATCGAAGAAGCGTAATTTTGGATTGAATTATATAACTTTTGAATGCACAATTGCTTGATACAGGGTATCAAAAGTCACAGACTTAAATACATTAATAAGTTTGCAAACATATGTATGTATGCAGCTCCGCCTAACTCAAGTGCTCTTTCGTTCACTCTCTCTGTCTCTCTCTCTCTCTTTCCCTCTCACTCACTCCCTCTCTCTCTCGCTCTATTGCACTCTTGTTGCTATGGCTGCAGCGCATGCATGAAGCAATTAATGACACATGTTACCGTTAGAAATATGAAAAGAGCACGGGATAACGGACTGACCAACACACACACAAACACATATTGCCTGAGTTGACGAGTGGCATAGCCAAAGAGGATATGAAATGAGCAAAAATGAGAGCGGCACTAATACAGATGCCAAAGCCAAAAACGGCAATAGCGACAGCTGAATAATAAATTTAGCACAGCTCTTCGATTTTTTTCGCCTCCTGTTGTTGTTGATGTTGTTGTTTTGTTGGGTAACAACGACAGCTGAGCTGAGCTGACATTGACACTTTTCGTCGTTTGCTGGTGGCGCAGAAAAATCATTTCAGGTTATTTATAAAAACATAATATACAAAAAGCCCAATACAAAATAATGAACAAATAATTGCTCGCGCAAAGAGCATTAATGCGAGTAAAAAAAGAGGGCTGCAGACCCAAAATGCTGCAAATCAATTGATAATTCCCATTATTCTTGAATGTATTTGCATCGGGTCAAAAATTTAACCTTGCTACGAGCCTTTGAAAACAATGCTAGTCCATTGTAACGCGCTTTTACTGTACAAATACTTATGCACACCTAAAGTTTTGCTCGAATATCGGAAATCAATAAATTACTCTTGAGGTTAGATAGTGGTAGGCGTCCACTTCCCGAGTCATGCAAATATCAGTTGTTGTTGTTGTTGTTTTTTGTTTTTTGTTTTTGTCATATCTAACCACAGTCAACTTCATGTGAAGAGTGCATTATGGCCGTATGTATTTATTTACATACAATTATTTGCAATAATGTCTTCACTGTTCCGTTGTTTCTCTTTCCATGTCAAACGAAATACGAAATCAATTCCAATGGCCATCCCCACTCCCCCCCTTCCTTATAGGCTTATAAAGCACCCAATTTCCGCGTCGCATTCAACGCGCCTAACCTTCAACTCGCATTGAAGTCAATTTGCTGTTTTTTTTTTTTTTGTTATTTAGTTTGCTTTTATTTCTATAGTTTTTTTCTTTTATTTTATGTGCTGCCTGCGCAGTCACACCCGCCCGCACCGCAGCAAAGCAATTAAATCACAAATTTATGAAGTGATTCTAATATCACGTTGTCGAGTGTACGTTGAATTTCCATGCTCGCATTTTGAATGAGCTTAATTGTTGACGATTTTCTGTAAGTGTGTGCGTGCGTGTGTGTGTGTGTGTGTGTGCGTGTGTATTTAAGTCGCGACCAGGCAAAGCACCGTTAAAGGTCAAACGAGCATTTAGCCAGAGACGAAAAAGGAGACAGAAACAAGACGAGGCGAAACGAAATGGCAACACACAGCAAATGGAAACTGAAAAAAGCAACTCACACACAATCAATGCCCCTGCCCCAAGACTGTCGTGCGCTCACTCTCTCTCTCTCTCCCTCCTTCGCTTGGTCTAGAGAGCGAGTCTTGAATCGTAGTAGAATTATTACTATCAAAAGAAATAAAAACTAGTTTCCCAATATCAAGTCAACCTGCGTTGTTGTTGTCGTCGTCGTCGTCGTCGTTGTTGTTGTTGTTGCAGCTGCTCTTACTCGGATGACGTGAGCGAAGCAACTAGAGATGCGCCTTGTAATAAGACGATTCAATTGCCGTGCGATCAATCGACGGGAAAGTACCCGTTAATTCTTGAAAAGCGGGCGATAAGCAAAGCAACAATTTAAAATTGAATCCAAACAGTTTTTAAAAAAATTGTGGAGAGGTAAGGGAAAACATTGAAAGCATGAATATTAAGCGAAATCTAAGATTTAATTAAACTAAACAGTTTTGATCATTTTTTGTACTCTTAAGAATTCGCTATTAAATAAATATAAATATATTTATACACTATGCTCTCATATTCTGGTTTCTTGTTGAACAACAACTAAATACAACAAAATGCAAGTAGAGCAAACAAATAGATCGATTATCGAAGGGGAAAAATATATTATCTAACTGCTCGATTTACCTTCTAGTTGAACTATATTTTGGATAAAATACACCCCCCACCCTCTGAAAAGAAAGGCAGTCAATTTCACAACAGCCTCAGAGACAACCGAGAAAGCAATCGATTTTTGCCACACTGTGCCACACACGCTGCGGTACGTGGTGACGCATTTGAGAACTTGGCGCTTCTTGAAGTGGCTGCAACGTTGAGCGGTGTGGCAGGGCTTTTTTCTTCCGTTTTTTTGTTAAACACGTATAAGCTGAGGGTTGAGGGTTGCCACCTGACAGCATGACTATGAGGGGTTGATGCACAGCGGCAGGAAACGCGTCCGGCAAGGAAGTGACATAGAGCAGACACCACACTGCGGCAAAGGAAGTGGTTAAAATAAAAAAAAAAACCAAACAAGCGACAAAACGCTAACAACAACAACAACAACAACAACAGCAAAGTTATTAAGCGCTGCTGGCGCTTGCAGATGCTGCCGCTGCCGCTGCCACTGCTCAGTTTGCTGCTTACTGGTTACAGTTACTGGCCAACGCAAAAGCTCGATGCGCCGTAACAGTTATTGTTGTTGTTGCTGTTGCTGTGTGTGTTTGTTTGTTTGTTTGTTTTTGTTGCTGTGCCAATTCTAAACGTTGCATTGGCAACAGTCGCGCTTCGCCGGTTTTGCAAGCTGCTGCTGCATTGCGCGTAATCAGTGAAGCAACAAACCGTGGCAACAACAACCACAACAACAACAACAACAACTCCAATAATAAAAGTTGTAATGCGGCTACTGCTGAAGAGGCAGCTAAAAAGTTTTTTTTTTGTTTTTGCCCGTATATGTATTGAAAACTCGTATGCAGTTAGCTGTGAATGACACAGTTTACACTTAAACAGACTAACGCACACACAGACGCAAGCAGACACACACTTACACACATACACTGGACAGTGGAGTGAACTCCTTGCTTACTTGTTGTTTTTATATTTGATTATTTTCAGGATTCGCAATATTTTGTATTGCCCCGTTATCATTATATTTTCACAATTAATAATATTATTGCACTAAAATGTTTTTGTTGTTAAAACTGCGCTGCTGCTTTAATTGCTGCGCGCCTCAAAACAATGTCAAACGTAAAGTCACGGAGTTTTGGTGACGGTGACCCGACGAAGACGACGGAGACAGCGACGACCGTGCGACCAAACATGCCAAAGGAAATTTCTATACTGAGGCAGGCAGCAAGACACTGACAGCTGCCTGACTGACTGACTGGCAACACAAACAGACACTAATACATATGCAAACACAGAAGCTGCCGAACGAAAGCAGAGCATACAGGCAAAGATGACGATGGCGATTGTTGTTGCAGTTAGTTTCTTTTAATGCTGTTGGCTCGAAAGCGTCGCAGTCGCTGCCGCTGCCGCCGCTGCACGCATACACTTGCACACATATATGTATTGTGTTAACTGGTTTTCTCAGAGAGCAAGTGAGAGCGAGCAGTAAATGTTACTTTGTGTGCTTTGCATACAAATGCGGCAGTCCATCAAGACCAGAACATATGCGTGTATACACACACATGATACACAACCACTTGTTTGACTCTGTCTCTCTCTCATTCGCTCTCCTTACGACTTACTCTCTTGCTGCGCTGCGTGGCGTCGCATCAGCTGAGCCGTCTATACACACAGATAATTGTAATTTTTGCGATACACTAGCTCGCTCTCTCAGCAGCTGAGCAGTCTGGCGTTGCCAGACTACTAGACCGCTTCACAGGTAATGTAATAGTAGTAGAATTTAGTACATTTTTCCAAAAGGTATTGATACCGTTTTACTGCATATAATTTAGACTTAAATGTACGATTTTGAAATTGGGAATCTAACTTAGAAATTCTTGTACTCCAAATATGTGCCTATCTAATTTATTTAGACTCTATGCTTTGACCTTAATTTACCTTTGCTTGGAAAAAATTTTTAAACGTTTGAGTTGCACTCATAGATTTTACATTGAAGCACTTACCTGTAAGAAAAGAGAAATGAAAATATTTAAATTAGTTTTTATTTAAGAAATTGAATAAGTAATTAATTATGTTGTTATCAGTTACCAAAGGAGGACTCAACAAGGTTTGTGACCCGCATATAACTTTACGTAAAACCTTTGTAATGTCATTAGCACCCTCCCATACCCTCCCATACCCTTGTGTGTAATTATCACACGCTTTGTGTGTGTCATTGATAAGGAGAGAACAGAGAACAGAGCACAAAGAACAAACAAAATAACACAGGAACTGCATTTGGTTCACGACTTCCACGGAATCAAATGCCAAAATCAAGAAGAAAGACGCGCCGTCATTCAAGACAAATACAGGAACAATAACAAAAACAACAAGAGTCCAGGTGCAGTCGGTAGTTGGCCGAGCCAAAGAGAGAAAGAGCATGCTTGTTCATTGGGTAATTCGTTACGATCTTTTCGTTGTGTCTCGCTCTCTTTCTTTCTCCTACTGGACAGTAAACACCTGTGACCGCCCACGTCGCAACTGCTGTGCACCCTGCAGTCGAGCCGACCCGTCCGTAAGTTCATTTGCACTTCGAGTGTTTTTTTTTGTTTTTTTTTTTTTGGCTACTCTTTGAACACACACGCACACGCATATGCACACATGTATTTATGCACTGCAACGGCGCTGCTTGGCTGCTTTCTAGCGGTTTCATCAAGCCAACGACGACGTCGACCGCGACGCCGGCTGCTTTGTCGGCTCAGCAAGCAATTCGCCATTATTCGAATTGCTTTGCGCTCATTATTTATTGCAGCGACTGTTGCAGCCTCGTTGCAGTCGAGTGCAGACAGCCAGCAATCAAACGGCACACGATCTATCTAAATATATGTATGTATATGTATGGATATCCCTTTCCCTCTCCTTCCCAGTTTCCAACATACGAATTCACTTGGTCTAAGACTCTCTTACAAAAAAAAAGGAAAGAGCACCTAATTATTGCTTTATAAAAGAACCTGAACGTACGTTTATGGAAAAATATTATTCCCAGGATAATCAACAAATTTCTTGTTGTTGCTCAATTTGAGCTACAAAATATTTACACGTGCCATCTAGATTATTTTCTAATTGCTTTTCAATGTGAATTTCCTTAGTCCAGTTTTTATCGACAACAATATTTAAATATGTCTGTATGTATGTAAATATGTATCTCATTAAGAAAGTAATACAGCCTAAATTAAATTGCATTGAGCATGAGAGAGTGGCAAAGCGTTTATTTCCTGCTGTTGCTGCTGACAATAACAACAACAACAGCATCCGACACGGGAATAAGTAAAATACACAGCACTCTCTCTCTCTCTCGCTCGCTCACTTGATCTGTGCTTTGTCTGTATTGGTGTGAGTTGTGTTTTGTTTTTGCGGCTTGTTTATTTGTTGCTTTTTACTAATCTGGCATGTGTTTTTCTTAGCTTGCGGTGTGGCAGCGCTGCGGCAGCGACGGGAGTTCCGTTTAGTTGGTCACGCCACCACACAAACAACAACAACAACAACAACAACAACTGCTTTGGGTCATGCGCACTACAAATGACGTCAGATGTAGCCATCAAATTTGGAAGTGCGCAAAAAAATGGAATAAAAGAGCAAAACTATGAATTTTATGAGGCGCCACAAGCATAAACAGACACACACATACATGCGTAAACACACATACGCACACACACACACACATTTGTGGCAAGGCGCTGTGTGAATTATGCCTGTGTCGCGCCGTTAGCCAAAAGGGGGGCGTGACACTGCGAGCGCTGTTTAAATGCGTCGTAGGTGTGAACCGCCCCCTGCCCAACACCCCCCCCCCCCCCTAACCAGACAGCCAGCAGCTAGACAGTTGGCCATCAGCTTATGCCCGCTGCGGGGTTTCTTTGCGAATGGAAACCCTATAAAGCAAACAGTGGGCGACTAGAGAGATTGCAGGGGGGGGGGGGGGGGGGGGTTAGGGGACTGAGTTAAATGCGCAGTACGGCAGGACACACGAATTTTGCAATTCCCGAGAAACAGTAATAAAAAGAAACAAAAAAAAAAAAACAATAAAATAACAACAGCAATGCTAATGGGCAGGAGCCGAAATCATTATCAGCTGTTTTTGCATGCGAATGAGTAAACAGAAGAGTGCGATAATCGCAACCTTCTCCCTCTTACACACTGCTACAATACAATAATTTGTTCTTGTTGTGTGTGCTATCCAATTGACTTGGAAGCAACGCGAAAAAATGCTCCAATTGGAAGTGCACGACTGGAAATACCCCGTAGTTAGGCCAAATATCTATGAGCCACAGCAGAGATTCAATTTAATAAAATAATAATGAAAAATGTCATAAAATGGGTCATAACTAAGAAGGCTAAAATCGATTGAAATTGATCAAAATCGCATAACAGATAGAAATAAAAATGGGCCAGGCAGTGAGAGAGAGTGCGAGTGAGAGAGAGTGCGAGTGGGAGAGAGTTACATAAACAGAGAGACAGTCACAGAGAGAGTAAATATCTATGCAGCATAGAGAAACAAAAAAAAAAAAAAAGATACGAAGCTAGGGACTAAGATGAAAAGTAATTAAAGTTAATCGAATTTTGAGGGACCTTTGAAAAACAGTTCTTGAATTATAAATGCATGTTACACATGATTTTATGAAAATCGCATAGAAGAGCGTTTAACATTAAATAATCTGATAAGAAACAATTGGTCAAAAATCAAGTTCTTCTATGAGTGTAAAACATGATGACTAATCAGTTAAAATACAGGCAAAATATTTGCTAAAGTGCAATTAACTTTTACAAACTCTGGAGCTTATACACACAGCTGTTCTACGGCTTCGCTTGTTCCCTTACCCTTACCCTTGCCCCCCGGGGCTTACCGACAAAAGCAAGTGACCGTTTCCTCCACATCGAGGGGCAGCGAGAGCTGAGTGGCGGCGCCTCCAGCTCCGCCTGCAGCACAAGTGCCTCCATTGTTATTATTGTTATTGTTGTTATTGCTGCTGCTGCTGCTTTGGTGGCGCTGCACATGACGCGAGGACGAGTTCAGGAATGTGGCCGCAAATGTCGAGGACAGCGACGAATGCGCAGTGGCTGCGGCACGGGGCGTGGTTGCAGCAGGCGTTTGCGGCGCCGTCGACGCACCATCCTCGGCCAGCGGCACCGAGGAGTAGCGCACGAGTATGGCACGGCTCACCCGATTGCCGCCCGTCAGATTCGAGATGGCCCAGTTCATGACCAAATTAAACGGAACGGACCAACACAAGACGCGTGTGCGGCCCCAACGACAACTGCGACGGGCCTCCGAAACGGCCAGAGCCAAAGAAGAATCCACTGAAAAACCAACTTAATACGCCACCCCCCCCCCCCCTTCTGAGCACTGCAGCCCCTTTGAGAATTGATTTTGCCCTGTGATTTGTCAACGCTGTCAATCAATTCCAGACGTGAAGAGTTGCGAATTATCTGTCTCACTCGCTCTCTCTCTCTCTCTCTCTCACTCTCTCTCTTTCTTATACACACACTGTGTACCGTCTAATTCAATTAGAGTTGTGCTAAGTGTGCCTCAAGGTCGCGTCTGCCCCCCTCAACGCCACGAACGCCTTCCGCTTGAACGCCGTTGGCGACAGTGCGACGCGGGCGAGGTTCGATTCCATCTATTTTCCCGGCCCTATATATATATATATATGGTATATATAATCGCAGCTAATTGCATTCCCCCCTCACACTTGGGTTCTAAGCTGCATTCCCTGCGAATCCTACTTGCGATTAACACAGCCAAATTTGGTTTCTATAGTTCATCAATTTTGGGAAACTATCGAAAAACTGTATGTAAATTTGCCGTAATATTCCCAGGCCTTGTCCGTAGCAAGTTTATATCTACATATGTAGCTTTTTCACGTGGAAAATTTAAATTTAATTTGTCTTAAGTCCATCGAATGAAGAGCCAAAAATTGAAAAATCTTTGAGAATCTTGAAGCCGAAAACTAAACCTTCGTTCATTTTCACAGAGAATGCTTGGATTCTCTAAAAGTGTGAATAGAGAATAGTGTGGATAGTAAGCAAAAAAAAGCGTGACACAAACGTTTTTTGCGACTTTTCCACACTTGCGGGTGGATTTCCCAAATCTCCGTCTTAGCCTGCACCGCCGTCTTTCTAGCTGTTACAGTCAGTCAGTTTTCTATATGGAAGCTAGAGAACGATATAGTGTACACAGTACAGGGATCGTTCGCAAAGGAAATTACCCGGCGCTGCCTTAGTCAAATAAACAAGAGCTATCTAAATTGTTTGTGTGATTCTTGGTAACCTCAGGCATCTGAAGAGCGGAGACAATACAGGCTGATCACCTTGTATGAAACTGAGGGCAAAGCCAGAAAGTATCTGAGATCGTTATTACCTTATACGATATTAAAAGAAATTTCATTATTCACTTTTATATATTCATTTGAGTGAATGCAACAAATTATTGGAATCCTTGAAGGCCCCTCTGAGTAGGCTTTACCCAAGAGAAGCCGTATTCAAAGTTCCCTCCAATTTTGGGAGTTTCAAGCTGATCATTTGGGTGAGTTGAAGGGCAGAAGCTACATTCGGTGTGTTTTCCGAAGATCCTTAAAAAGGGGTTTCAAACCGATCATAGAGTCAAAAAGAGATTTTTTACTCATTTTTCACGGATGAAATTGCCAAAGTTCTTATGTAGGCCTTTCAAAATATGTTTGAAGCTGATCGAACGAACTCGATATCCCCCAAGGAGGGGTGGATTTTCCGAAAAGCATGAAACACCTTTCAAATGAATTCGAACAAAGGTCTGTGAAAATGAGTTTAAAACGGATCGGTTGGGAAGCAAAAAATTAGCATACAACATTTGTTCACAAGTTTTTCTGCATTTGCGGATGGGAATTCCGAAAGCCCAACCTCAGCGTGGATTTGGATTCCATTACGTAATTACAGCAAGAACTTCAGCATCTCAGCTGTAACGGTTTTGTGCGTTGATCACCATAAAGTCAGCGGGTGACAAACAGTTATATATATATATGTACATATATGTATGTATGTATGTATGCATGTATGTGTGTATGCTTAGTTGATCTATGAAACTGTTTGTTAGTGTTGTTGCCATGTGTTTGCTTTACATTTTGATTACAGATTGCGGGCAAATATTGGCAAGTTCATTAAACCGGTTTCGCTTATCGCGCTGCTGTGGCCGTCGCAACAACAGAAATGCGTAGAAACATAAACAACAGATGATGCAGAAGAACAATGGAAGAAGTGGTAGGGGGGGCAAAGTGTGAGCGAACGAACGAGTGGGTGAAGCGAGAATGAAGATAAATAAACGCAATTGGAAATGCAGTGTGGCCTTGATGAATGGACACGAGGAAGCAAAGTGCATAAATAAATATGCATTTGTATGGGTGAGCATGAATGCATGCGTGTGCATGTCTGTGCGTGTTTGTGCTTATGCTTGTGTGTGTGTGTGTTTATTGGTTTGCGTGCGAGCACATAAAAATCAAAACACTTGCGTTACATTTGAGAAATCGATAAAAACAAAAATTTGCCCTTTATTGATTTTGCAGCGCAACGATAACAAACACCACATCAAGAAGAAGATGAAGAACAACAACAATATCAGCAAATGGAGCTCCTCCTGCGATGGCGGCGGCGTCTACGTAAGGCGTTCGGTTGGCCAGACGAAAGAACAACAACAACAAACATTGCTTTTGACGGCAAAATAAAAAAAGAAGAGAGATGGATGAGAAACGAGGCCAATTGGCGAAATGCCAAATGGCGACGAAGCAAAACGCAGAGGACACAAAAGACACCACCAAGACGAGGCGACGAGGCGACAATGCGACAATGCGACGAGACGACAACGAGCGACGTTACGTCGCTTTGTCGCTGTTATCGTGTTTGGGGCATGCTGCATACTATTTATAAAAATCATCTCATTGCGTTTGATTTGTTGAATATTATTTGTGCTGCAGCTGATTATGCTTGCACTTACCCCATCAACCAGTCGACCGTGTCGCGCAGATACTCCGGAATACGCTCCAGTTTGACGGCTGCTGATCCGACTGCTGGTGCCTTTCGCCAAATATAGTTTTAGTTATTCTGCCAGCGGCTACGCCAACAACAGCAACAACACACCAACGGCAACGGCACACAAGTTTATCACCTAGCAAACCAATTGACACTTTTGCTACTGTAAATCAATAATATAAAAATTTCGTTTAAAACTTTGCACATCAAATTTTCACGCTTCTTCTTCAACTTGTTTTGTGTGAGCCCGATACGTTTCGAACGATATCAAAAAAATCGATATGTTTGCGCTTTCGATAGTGACCGCAAATATCGCATATGCTGTGCGCAGTGATTTTGCTCTGCTCCCTAACAAGGATCAGAATATATGGTGAAATAAGTTTATCGGAACCTTTTTGCTTATGTATCACTGCACAAATGGAATATTTATGAACATAAAAACTACCTAGCTTATTACTGTTGAGCAACTATTACACAACAGTTGAGTAGTCGTTGCAGCCCTAGTTTCAATAGCACAGATGACTGCCACAAGTTTTTGCCATTCGCCCAGAGTCAAACAGCTGATTGTAGTATTTTGATTTGTGTTTAAAAATTGTTTATAAAATGGATCCCGCCAAGCTGTTAATGCTCTGCGAACAAAACGAATACAATTTGCTGAACTTGATGGACTGGGAAGAGGAGTTTGAGCAAACGGTGGAAGAATTTCGCTCGACCTTTGAGCGCAGGCGAAAAAAACGTAAAGCGCCGCGCGAATGGACATTCGTGCGTATAAATATGAAGAAATATAACAAAAATATATAATAATTAAGCATATTTACTTATTTAAGCAACGTACTGGCACATTTTGGGAGACAGTGGTGCCAGCTACCTCGGAGGAACATTTTCTAAATCTCTTTCGCATGGAAAAACAATACTTTCACGTTCTAGTCAAACGGCTGCTGGGCATAAAAAAATGCGATACATCGTTCCGGAAGGCCATTCCAATTGATAAGCGTATTGCCATTGCATTGTATACGCTCGGCAGTACGGCGGAGTACAGCATGGTGGGCGAACTATTCAGCGTGTCCTCCTCGATGGTGGGCAAAATCCTAAAAGACTTTTGCCAGGAGGTCAGGCGTGTCCTGGCACCGGAATATTTGCCAAAGGAGTTCCTCACCCAAAGCAAGCTAGAGGAGTGCGTCAGGGGCTTTGAAGCCAGGGGATTGCCTCAGTGTCTTGGTGCACTTGGTGAGCAGCTCAATACAACATTATCAACTACTTGGTTTTCAAATATTTCGTTATAATTTTTGCAGGTAGCTGCCACATAGAGATTAATAACGTACCAGTACCAGGAAACTTGGCGGAATACTATAACACACAAGATTGGTATTCCAGGATACTATTCGCGCTAGTCGATCATCGGTGAGCAGATGAAATTGTTGTTGCATCAACCTGATCTCTATATATATAGCCTGGTTCAACGTTTCAGTTCCAGATTTCTTTATGTAAACTACAATAGTCCAGGTGGCCGGCAAAACGATGAGGTCTACGAGGAGTCATCTCTAAAGAGAATTGTAAATGCTTCCACATTGCTTAAATCCAATTCAAAGCTAATTGCGGGCGTAAAGGTTCCCGTGCTGCTGCTGGGCGACTCAGCGTTTCAATGTTCCACAACGCTGCTGACGCCCTATGCCAATCCGCAGGGGGAGCAACAAAAATTGTTCAATAATACACTGGACGAGTGTAGACGGGTTGTGGATGAGGCGATTCGCCAGTTAAAAGCGCGATTTTGCAGAATATCCGAGTGCTTGGACAACCATAGCAGACCCTTTGACATTATATTGTGCTGTTGCATATTACACAACTTTTTGAATGGCAACAAAAGCAGGATCTTAGAGAGCTGGCTGGACGAATCGAGAACAGAAAGAGTACAGCCTGTGGCGATGGGCGAATCCCTGCAGAAGGCGGATGAACAAGCCGAGCACATTAGGCGAGGCATTAGCCAATTCCTAAGCACAATCAATATTAACAAACATTTATTATAAGCTAGCTAAATTAAATTTATACCTAATTACTTTTTGCTCTTCATTAAAGCTAAAATTTTACTATGAAAAGCGGCGTTTTCCGCTGCCATGCGTTTCATCACCTGCAGCCGGCACATGGCAATGCGCTCCAACCGATCCGAGCGGTCTCTTTCAATTTCTAACATTGCCGCCTCATACGGCGTCAATTGGCTTGCTTTAGCGAGTTTACGTTTCTTGGGAGCAGGACTCTCTGTTACATATTCAGCTGTTTCTGAAAAGAACTTTGGCTCTCCGAAGTCTAGGTTCTCCAAGTGCTGATCAACTATGACCTCCTCGCCGGAAAAGGTACTAAATGGTAAATCCTCGAAGTCAAAGTGTTCTTCCTTGGTCAAAATCATGTCTGTAAAATGGGCAATGGATTTGTACTTAAATTCACTGAAATGTACATTAATCAACATACCGGAACTCTGCTCTAGCTCGTTGGACACCTTTTCGTCGCTTTTGGCTTCTCCCAGAATTTTGTGGATGTGTTCAAAGTTTTTCCAGTTTGAGGCCTGGCCCGTTGAGCGTAATTTTTTCAGCTCCTCTCTGTTTTTAAGATAACATTTAGAAAATTGTGTAGCTAAACCGACATCAACACTATTTACTTGTATTTTCTGGTTAGGTTATCAACTTTCGTCCGTACGTCTTTCCATCCTAGTTGTAAGCCGGCATCAATGAGTTTCTCGGCAATTACCTGATATACTTGCCTGGTTGGGCGTTTGGTTCTCAGCTCATCAAGGTTTTGATGCCACAGCCTAAAGAGTATTTCTTCGTGCGTGTTTATCCAGTAAACGGCTGGCTTACGCTCTTTACTCATTTGATAACCGAATTTTTAGCGCAAAAATCAACAAAATAACAAAACAAAGTTGATTAGGGATGTGCTGGAATGAGAGCAAGAGTTATCGAAATTGTATGCGATAGTTAACGTATCATCGATAGCAGATATGCTTGACATACGATGATAGCTTGCTCCGAAAAGTCGATCACAGTTAAAGAAGCATTCACATTTATGTCACAGCTGATTAGGAGAATTACATCAATTACATAAAATGGTACAAAATTATAATATGTCAGTGTAAAATTATAATTAAAACTGCTGAAATAATTCTATTTCGTCATTTGTTACATATTTAATTGCAATGCCCATGCATATGAAACGTGATCCCATCACGAACTACTACAAGACGAGCTCGATTATATTGGCCGGCCTCGGCGTGGCCGCTGTAGGCTTCGCTGGCAAACACTTGCTGCGCCGCATGCCGCAGATGACGTCAAAGTTCAACGAGGCCCTCAAGAACTTGCCCAAGTTCGATGCCGAGAGCATGGCCAATGCCAAATATTACAAAGGCGGCTTCGATCCCAAAATGAACAAGCGCGAAGCGGCGCTCATTTTGGGCGTTAGTCCAAGCGCCTCCAAGCTAAAGGTAAGCGCACATCAGATTCAGATTCGATTCAAACCAATGCCCAGTATTGGCTTACCTGCAGGTCAAGGATGCGCACAAGAAGATAATGCTGCTCAATCATCCCGATCGCGGTGGATCACCATATCTGGCGGCTAAGATCAACGAGGCCAAAGACTTTCTGGATAGCGCGAAATAATTATATTCAGAGCTCTGTAAATAAATATGTATATAGCTGTAAGACGTAAATAACTAATGTTCCCATTTGTGCACTCGCTGCAAAGAATTACCAAAACTCCATATATTAAGTTCCCCATAATTCTAAATTATACATAGGAACAATCGCATGAATAATGTGTTCTTCGATGATCGTAAATCTGCAAGGGTATTGAATCGTCGGAACTCTTCTCTTTAAGATGTGTACAATCCATCGATATGAGCAACCCCTCCATGACATTACAGGAAAGTAGTTAATGTCGTAAGCCATTAAGAGTTTAGATAAATATATTTGCATAAAATATAGCTTCATCGCTTGGTCGGGTTATTTAACACGAATATAGGTATATATATTAGCGGGTTTCTTGTCGAGCTAAATTATTCGAGAAGAAAATGCAGCTCAGGTTAAGGTTAACGTTTCTCCTCTGGACCGTGCTCATATTGCTCGAAGTGGGAGCTAGCCCGGATCATATCATAACCAATGGCTATCCGGCTGCGGTGGGCCAGGCGCCGTACATTGTGGGCCTGTTGCTGAGGGAGGGCCACGCAGGCAGATGGTGTGGCGGCTCGATCATAGACCACAAGTGGGTGCTGACGGCGGCGCATTGCACAGATCACATTGACTCGGTGAGCATCTATTATGGAGCAACTCGGCGCACACAGGCGCTGTTCCATTTGGTTGTGGGCATCGAGGATATTGTCCAGCATCCCAATTGGCCGGACAGCATTGGCAACGACATTGCCCTGATCCACACACCATATGTCGGCTTCTGGTCGCTGGTCAATAAGGTGCAGCTGCCTGGCTTTGCCCAGCGCAGCGTCAGCTTTGAGAACCATCAAGTTGTCACCTGTGGCTGGGGCAGCACCTACGATGGCAGTGCCCTGCCCGACTGGCTGCAGTGCATCGACTTGCGCATCATCAGCAATGCTGAGTGCGCCCGCAGCTATGGCGCGCTGCCCGCGAGCGTATTGTGCGTGGCCACGCCCGAGGGCAGATCCATTTGTGATGGCGACTCCGGCGGTCCGTTGGTAACGCACGACGATCCCAAACTGGTGGGCATTACCTCCTTCAGCGATGCGGACAGCTGTCTCTCGGTGGCTCCGGCTGGTTTCACACGCGTCACCCACCACTTGGACTGGATACGCCAAATCTCCGGCGTGTTTTACTAGAAACCAAAGAATTTCAAATCCTGTAATCGTATCGATTGTGATATTGTTATCGCCGCTATAGAACGTCGATATGTTGACAATAATTTGTCGTGCTTAAAATATATCGATAGTTGCATTGAAAATATTTTTGCTAGCTAATATAAATATCGTTGCAAGCAGTTATCGAGAAAGCAGTGTAACATCGATTGCGATATTGCTATGGCCTCTATAGAACGTCGATATGTTGCTAGCTAATATAAATATCGTTGAAAGCAGTCGATATATTAACAATGCAGTGCAACACATTTCAAACCCGATAGTTTATGAAATTGTTATCGCCGCTATAGAGCGTCGATATGTTGACAATGAGGTGTCGTGCTTAAAATATATCGATAGTTGCATTCAAAACATATTGCCAATATAAATATCGTTGCAAGCAGTCGATAAATCAACCAATCAATGCAGTTGGCGCATTTACTAATTTTATTTGAATTCGTGTTAACGGCTTCAACAACTGGAAGATTCGGGATTTACTTGAAATTTGAATGTTTTGAATTATAATTCAATTGGCTGTCTGGCTGGCTGGTTCCATGTTGTCCATAACCTCACGGAACTGCACCACAGAGACCAGACCGTTCTGTTCATGATTTGTGTGCATGAGTTGCTTCCAAATCGTTTCGAAGTCCGTTGTGCTGACAATGTCCTTGAAAATGAGCTCCAATTGCTCCTTGGGACGCAGCAATTGAAAATCGCTGGGCGACAGTCCATATAGCAACGATATATCCGGCGTGAGCAGGTCCTTAACATGCGTCGAATCCTCGTCCAGCTGCTTGGGTCTCGGCTTGCGCATAGCTGGCGCCTCAACCGGCTGCTTGCCAAGATCGGAGCAGAACAGACGATAGGTGGTATCCTTGTTATAGACATTTGCCGGCGTTGTCGATATGTTGCCCGTGGTGGGCAATGGATTCTGAATGGATAGCAATCGGCAGAAGTCATCATAGTTGACACGCTCCGTGGGACAGTTCTCGTCGAGGATCATCTTGAAATGGGCGAGAGTGGTGCGCATTTTGTATATGTCAATGTACAGATGCATCTTGTGCATCACCTCAAAGATCTTCTTCAGCGGCAAGAAACGTGTCTGCTCCTTATCGCTGTGCTCCAGCACCGAGATCAGATCAAACATATGGAAATCGGCGCTTTTCTGCAGCTTGTGACGCCACATATTGAGATGGCCCAACGCTTCGATCAGATGCTTATTGCTCTGACACGGCGAAATATCCTCGATAAGCATCTTGCAGTCGCAGTCGGGCACATAAGTGGGCGTGCCATAGATCATGTTGGCTGGCACCAAATATGGATACCTGGGCGGGGGGCATGGAAATGATGCGTGAACTGAGGGAACTGAGCTGGGATCGGGGACGTGTGGATGTGCACTCACTTTTTGTACTTTTTACCAAGTCGCGGAAAGGTGCGGTCAATAAAGTCCATCTGCTCCTTGCTGATGATGATCACGTGGCCGGCGCATTGCTGCATGCAACGCTTCACCAGCTGACCGCTAACATCGCCTCTGGTGCCCGCTCCGTAGGTGGCCTCCTTGCAGAACGGTTGCTTGTAGCTGCCATTGGAAAGGACGAGATTAGAGTGGACCAAATTGAAGAGCTCAGGGCATGCTGCACCTGCGATTGACTTGCTCCGAGGGAAAATAATGATTATGGCTGATCACGTATTTGTCGTGGAATTTGGCAAATTCGCGATTCACCTGCTCGGCCGGCTTCGGCGGCAGCACCACATCGTAGAGCCTCTCCTTTGACCTTGTCTCGCGTCCGAATGTGCAGTTAAAATTGGTGACACTGTCCGGCTTGGAGCCCGTTGGCTTCACCTCACCCAATTTGGCCTGCTTCAAGTACATCTCCTCCGAGAACTTCTCCTTGAAGACGGTAAAACGCGATTTCGATTTCTCGATGGCCATCAGCTCCGGCACAGTGACCGTCGGCAGGCAGGGCGACTCCCGCCACAGGAGTCCCGCATTCCTCAATTGCTTCCGCCTGCAATCGGTCCGTATCAAGTGGTCGGCGACCTCCTCAATGTGCGATATGGTCAGGCACTTGCTGGCGTTGTTTTCGTCGTCCACAGCTGATCTCACACCTGCCGCACGGATATCCGAATTGCGATCTCTGAAGCGACCTATGTTCATTTTCTCAACTTGTATTTCTTGCTGCTGATTGTGGGAAAATATAATATATCATTGTATTTATTCTGAGTCAGTTTCACCAGGTTTTAGTTTCAAGTCGAAATATGACTGCAAATGCTATGCTTAAAATATTATTAACAACATTCAACGACGGCGGAATACCCTTTACTATATATGTATATAACATATGACTAATTGCATGAATAAACTGTTAGAAGAAATTAACCGGCTTTGCTCGGGTCCGACATGTAATTAACGCCAACTCCAGTCAGATTAAGTCAACCATAACAAAGTGATAAGCAAATATAAAATTGGAGAATTCTTGCTGGCTTTAAATCGGCGATTTCCCGCTTGTTAGTCCGACGTTTTGATATCCAAGGCTCACAATTATCAATATGTTTCGACTCCTAAGAAAGCTTTTGCATCATTTTTGCACTTCCAAGTTATACTCAATGGGATTTAGGCTGGGCGTCAATCTCCAATCAGTTAACCAGAGACCAGGTTCAGGCTTTCGATTAGTTGCCGATCTATCGCTTATTACAATCCGAAATCTATCAATCTATGTAGATAAATAAATAAATAGTTTTATTATCTATTCAGATAGTTAAGAACATAATTTAAATAACTTATGCGTGGTTTGGCACCAGCCAAACTGCTTGAGTAGCTCCCCAACTGGATCATTACGGTTTATTGTACATGGTGCAGGGTGCAGGGTGCAGGCTGTTGGATGGCGGACTTGCGCTGGCTCATTGCAATGCATAGTTCTTTTGCAGTATAAAGTCCCAGGTGTCTTTCCAGCGCAACTCGATGATTTCGTTGGCGGACATCTTTCGGGAGCCGTAGCTCAATGGCAAGAACTTGATGAAGACAGCAATGACGGCGATCAGCCAGAGCAGCAGCGCCAGACGATAGACGCGCACCAGATGCACAGCCCGGCCGGTGCAGTGGCTCCGCAGCAGATGGTCGACATGGTCGAGCACATAGCAGAGCAGCAGCAGCTTAAAGAGAAAAGCCGGCAGATAGTTGTGCAGAAAGAGCGTCCGATCGACAAAGAAGTACGGCAAATAGTGCATCAGATAGCCGACAAAGAAGGTGTCGCCGGCGCCGAGGAAGCGCCTCCACTCGCTGGCGGAGACATCAAAGCACAAGCGACGCCGACGCAGCGCATAGAAGACAAGCAATGCGGCATAGAGCAGCAGCCCCGCGCTGGCCATATACCAGATGAGCAGATTGCCCAGCAGATAGATTTGGGCGCTCGAGCTGTCGTCCAGCCAGTAGGCAATGCCTTTGTCCAGCAGCGGCCACTCGTGCGGCTGGGAGCTGTACATGTGGCTCTGCACCTGCTTGGCATGCCAGAACATCTTCGTCTGCAGCTCCAGCAGCTTAGCCCAGAACGAGAGCTTGGTCCGTTTGGTGGGTATCATCTCGGCGGAGAGCAGTTGGCGCTCGCGTTCACGCTGATCCTGAGCTATTGTTGGAAATGTTTGATTAGCGGGATACATTTCTAGTTTCTGCCTTTCCAGCTGTGCCACTTACTCTTGGTGTAGCGATGCTCCTCCACGTTCCAGATGGCATCCTGATGCATTGGATCGCGATCACCGACCACCTCGTGCTGATTGAAGCCCCAGCTGGGCAGCTGGCGGCCACTGAAGCGCAGCGCGGCGCCCGTCGTCTCGTGTATGAGGCGTATCTCCGACTTGATGGCATGCCAGCGATCGCCCTCGGTCTGCCGGTTGAGTATCTCGACGCGCCACAGCAGCTCGCCCTCCATTTTGATCTCGTAGTCAATGTAGCAGCTGACCTCCTGGCATTGCGGCGTCATGGGCGCCGCCACGTCGTGCGAGTTCAGCGCACGACTGGTAATGCCGTGCACCAGCTGAATGACATCGCCATGTCGTATGATATCGGGCTGGTCGCCCACCACCAGATCATCGCGTTCCGGACGCTTCACAATCCACCAGTTGTTCACATCCTTGAAGGAGTAGCATGTCACCTGCTGCTGGTGCGACGAGCCACGCTGATCCTTGTACCTCACCGGATACACGGCGGCATGCGAGTGCAGCCAGCAGGTGCGCCCGTGCGTGTGCCGCAGCGTTATCTGCGAGCCGTGCACCACAGCCAACGGCTGGCCGCGTGTGATCGACGCCAGGCCGCCGTCTAGCGAGGCCTGAAACGCACTGGTCATGATGGTGTCATGTGGCCCGGCCCGATGTAGCGTCCTTAAGTGGATGTAAAAGACGCCCAGGTAAACGGCCAGCGGTATGCCCACAAACAGCAGCAGTCTGCCCAGTGCGTGCAGCCAAAGTTGGCCATCTATATAAAAGGGAAGGAGGTGTTTTTCAATACAAATTTAATACAATACAATACTTAAGATATCTTTTACTGATCTCTGTTACTGATCTCTGTTATTGATCTATGTTACAGATCTCTGTTACTGATCTCTGTGACTGATCTCTGTTACTGATCTCTGTTACTGATCTCTGTTATTCATCTCTGTTATTGATCTCTGTTACTGATCTCTGTTACTGATCTCTGTTATTGATCTCTGTTACTCATCTCTGTTATTGATTTGTGTTATTTACATCTGTTACTGATGTCCGTTATTGAGTTACTTATTTCTGTTATATCTCTGTTACAAGTACTTTTGCCTGACTCTTCTCTCTGTCTCTCTCTTTTCTCTGTGTCTCTCCCTCTATTCATTTCTTTATGGCTTCTAAGTGTTTATAGCCTATAGTCTCTCTCACTTTTGCCTATTTTGCATCGTTGAAATGGTTTGTCTCATTAAGTCTATCGATTTCTTTTTAATAAGTATGTTAAAATAATTACATACTCTTAAACTCTCTCTAACTCAGTTACATACTCTCTCTCTATCTTCTCATATCTGTTTCCCTCTCTTAAGCACATATTTCTCTTTACTCACTTGTCAAAGTCGCATCGTAGAGCAGCTTCCAGAGATGTCGACACAGCAAATAGCCGGCAAGGGCCAGCGCCAGGAAGCCAACATATTTGACACAGCCGGCGCAGGCAAGAAACAGCGCAGCCGCTGCTCCGCTGCTTAGCCAGTTGAGGCTGCCCAGCGAGCAGCGCTGGAAGCGCAGCAGACAGGCAATGCCCACGGTGCTGGCCAGCAGCAGCATCGATTCCATGAGAATGAAACGCGACTGCGTTAGCAGAGCATTGTCCAGGACGACAAGCAGGCCGCCAAGCGCTGCTGCCCAGCGACGCAGCTGCGCTTCCAACAGCAGCTTGTAGACGGCTGGTGCGAGCAGACTTCCACAAAGTGCGGGCACAAATCGCAGCCAGAAGACGGGCACATTTGACGCATAGGTGGCGCCAATGCGTGGAAATGTGTAGTTGCCATCGTAGCCGACAAAGCTGACAAGGCCAGCTATCAGCTGCTTGCCCAGTGGTGGGTGCTGATCGAAGAAAAAGATGTTGCGCATATAGTGCGATATATATTTGCCATAATGCAGCTCATCGAAGCTGTGTAACAAATGGAAAACGCAAAGATTAGAAACAGAGAAAAAACATTTAAATGTATCTCTCTTCCATTACTTACACAACATGCGGCGGCGTTGCCAGCTTATAGAAGCGCGTTAAGAACGCCAGCAGAAAGAGACCCCAGCTGATGAGATCAATGTGCAGGCTAACGGTTAATTTCGCTGCCGCTGCAGCGCTGTCTGGGCTCTGCCTGAGAGGATCCTCAATATTGCACGCGTTGCCGACATCACAAGAACACGAACGCGAACGGGAACGGGAATGCGGCTGCTTAGATGCAGAGGTAGGCGTAGGCGATGCTGTCGTCGTCGTCGGCTTAAGCGTTTCTGATGCTAGAAAAGATTGCCGACTCTCTGAGCGTCGACTGCGCTCAACGCTGCCGCGCAATGGTAGCGCCAGCGGGGTATTCAGGTGGCAGTTAATATCGCGGCAACAGTTGAGCATGGTGGTGGCTGTGGTGGGCAGCATGCCATTACAGCATTGTGGTGAAGGTGAATTGCAAGTGACTGGCGCTGCCGCTGCTGCTACTGCACCGACCGAGGTTGCTGAACGGCTGCGAAAGTGAAGTCTTTCGTTTTGTTCGTTGCTTGCGTTTTGATTTTCGATGAGGGTTTCCGCAACATTTTGCTGTTGTTGTTGTTTTTGTTGTTGCTGCTGTTTCGACTTAGAGCGCGTTGTCTTGCGTCGCTGTACGCTGTGGCTGGACATGGTTTCGCAGCGTGAGAATATTGTGGTTGCTTTTGTTATTAGTTATTTGCTAAGTTGCTCGTACTTTCACTTTTCATATGTTGTTGCACACACATACGTGTTAATATACATACATATATAAAGGCATTAATTGATTTCCGCGTACACTTTTAAATTTTATGTTTGCCACGTCTGCCAAGAAACTTGCTGTTTGCGACGCTTTTGCACTTTCCTGCGCCGCTGCGCGGCCACTTGTTGTTGTTTGCTTTGTTGACTTTGGTTTGCCGTTCACAAATAACATGCTCAAGCGCCCAGCGGCTGAAGAAAGTTCAACACACACACACACACGCACGCACGCAGCGAGAGAAGATCACTAAAAATATATTTCTGCTGTGTGAGCGTGTCGGCGGGGCACGCGCATATTTTAAGTTGTTTTTATTCTAGTTTTTACTTTGCCTCAATGTTCGGCCACTCTCCGCAATTCGCCGACTCGCCCGTTGAAGATCTCAACGCGCACTGACACAGCGGCCAAGGTGTCTGCGCAGCCGCAGTGGTTGCTGCTGTCTCTGCCCGTGCTGAGTGCGCAGCCAGCGCTGGAATGCGACCCGTTTGCTGTGCCCGAGTGTGTGTGTGTGTGTGTGTGTGTGTTTTGACTGCGTCTGCTGCCCACCTTGATTCTTAACCCATTTCTTATTCACAGCCTCTCGCTCCCTCCTTTAGCCTGTTTAACGCTCACTGCAATGGTCAATAAAACAGAAAACGTAAACAACAGTTAATGTGAAACACCTTTTTGGCAGAGCGGGTTTCAAGGTAGCACGCGACAAATTGTTAGATAAATATTTGCTAAATGTAGCACATGTTAAGTGGTATATAGTTTCTCCTGTGTGTGCAATAAATTGGATGGATTTAAGCCCAAATCTTACTCAGAGAAGCTAGTTTCTTTTGAATGTCTACTTCATAGGAGTTGCTTATTAAATTTTAATATTTTATACTGAAGATGACATTGTAAGGATAATCTTTAATAAATAATAATTAATTTGCTAATTTGTTAATGTTGATTTTATTATAAATCTCATGCATAATATTAAATTTACCAAGCCTAACGCCGCTTGCTGTATTTTCTTGTGCATACTAAACAGTGAGTCACCCTACTGCATATATATGCCCTAGTCGACGTGCTATGATTTCAAATGGCAAAAGTGCGCTATACACACAGTCACACCATACCACTAAGAAAGAAAGAGAGAGGCTTTTATGGAGAGAACATGTTCGATACGAAACGGTAGCGAACCTTCGAACTCAAACTCTTTGTCTATGGCGTAATGGAGACTTTGTCTGGTGATGATGGTTCAGCCTCTTGGGGGCGAGAGTGAGACAGCTAGTAGAGAGAGAGATAGCACAATAGAACCAAAGTTGGGGCTGCAACTGGAATTTGTAGGGCGGAGGCCATGGGGGCATTTAGGCGTTGACTGTGGTCCCACTTTTCAGGTCTGGCGATGACGATTGCGATGCTGCCGTGGGTGTCTGGATGCCGCAGCTGCAGCTCCGAGTGCAACGCGACTGCCAATTGGGGTTTGTGAGTGTGTGTGTGTGTGTGTTGGTGTGTGTGTGTGATTGTGTGGAGGGATCCTTGCAACAACAGCAACACGGCCCAAAAGGAGGCAACGAGTTGAGTTTGTTGCTGCTACTGCTGCTGCTGTTGGCGGATTGGTTGCAGGTTCTGTGTGTGTGCCCCAGCCTCGCGGCAGGCGCAGAGCCGCACAAGTGCAAGGATATTGTCGCCACCAGCCGCCAACCGCCAACCGTCTGCACCGGCATGCAACGCAATGTTGCAGCATCGTGGCCATTGCCTGAGCCTCATTTTGTGCGGAGTGCAAGGAGCGTGGGCCACTGGTTCCGACAGGGGTCTGGGTCTGGGTCTGGGTGTGGGTGTTGGTCCTGCCGTGTGCCACTTTGGGCAATGTTCGTGGCCGTGGCCGTGGCCTCGACTCGTGCGCTCGTTTCACTCCAGCCAAGGCCAAGCCTGCCAAAGGACGACGTCGCCGTCGCCGTCGCCGTCGCCGTCACCAACGACGCTGGCAACGGCGATAATGTGGCACAATGACATTGACATTGAACTAGGTCGAGGACGTTCGCCTCTTTAGCCACCGTTTTTGGTTAATGGTTACGTGTCCGTAACCCCACCCCCCTCCCCTCGCCACATTTGTATCCACTTGCTGCTGCTTAACTGTCTTCCGAGTCTGATTATGCCACGTGGCCTGCTGCGTGTGCTTATTGTGTTGCAACACGTTCTGTTGCTGCCACAAGGCAACAGCAAATGCATTCAGCATTGCATTAACTGTTGCATTAACTTGTCTGCTTTCGACTCGTTTCATAAATGGGGGCAAACTTGGCTCAAATTCATTTTCTTTTTGAATAATCAGCATAGGCTCGTTTAGATTTATTTTGATAAAATATATGTATATTATTTTGAAATAATATGCATTGAAAATGATTTATTAAATAATACATTTTCTTGCCTCTTATTAGTTAATAAATATGTTTAGGTTATAAGGCAACATTTTGCTTTATCCATCTGTCAAGCAGAAATACTTATGGACATTAGTAGTATTAGGCCAGAATTAAAGATTGATTGCACTTGACGTTAGATTGTATCAGAAACAAGTCGGGAGTACTCGACTAGGGTATACCCTGAACCCACTGCTACCAATAAATTTACAATTGTAATGCTGTTTAAGGAATTCAATTCAATAAATAAATGTAGGCAGAAATTCGTACAATTTACGCAAGAAAAAGGAAAACTTTTTCTTTAATAAGTTTTCTGTTTCTTAACCGATCTTGACGAAATATTCAATAATAGATCTTATTGTGCTATAGAACACGCGTATTGTCTCAAAATGAAAGATTTTTGATTCTAGAGGATTTCGATAACGGTTTGTATTGATTGCCTGGAAACTGGTCAAGTTATCGATTATCGGAAACAAGCTGCGCGGGCAATAGGAGGACCAACGTTCCAAGTCTCTAGCTCTTAATGAGCTCTAAGATTCTTACGTTCATTCACCCGGACAGGCGGACATGGGTAGATGGACTCGGCTATTGATGCTGATCAAGAATATATGTAGATACATTGTTGGGTCGCAGGTTTATCCGTCCGCCTGCACAAACGCATTATAATCTTTCCACCCATCTTTGGTGAAGTGCTCTAGTCGGGATAATATCATAATAATAATAATAATATCATACATTTTTTAGCACAGAACCTTCCACGGGCAAGGCCGGGCAATATCCGCTAGTACAATAACAATTGAGTAAAATTTAAAAAAAAACCAATTTTTAACAATATTAGATACATCATTAATAGTTGAGAGAGGCGTGCCTGATTCTATTGATTTATTTTATTGAAATTTATATAAAAGTGCAAATTGTGGTTTGTTAAAACATCATATATTTTTTTGCTTTTTCAAAGTATCGCAGAAATTCCAAAACATAGAATTTGATTTACACACCTCATAATCATAGTATATGCCATTTGAATTGCTAAAGGCAAAACCAATTAAATTTGATTCACTTTTTTTCCGACAATTCATACCTAGTTGAACAATAACTGTCAAATCTCTGTTTACCATCCGATTGGTCTTAAAATCAACTTCAAAGATCTTTGGTCAAATTCATTTGAGGTGTGTTTCACACTTTTAGGAAAATCCATTCCTCCTTGGTGGAAATAGGGGTCAAAGATTTGGTGGTGGACGTTTCGCCCTCAAATTCACTTCCAAGGATCTACATAAAAATCATTTGAGACGTGTTTCACATTTTGCACAATATCGTAACTTCTTCGGTGGAAAGTGCAATTTAAAGATTTGCTTCAATCATTTTTTTAAAGCTCTTTGAGAACATATACTTTACACGTGCCACGGGCAAGGCCGGGTTATACCCGCTAGTTTATACATATATATATATATACCTATTTGTATAATTATAAAGTATATTTTATGGCTAAGTGAGAGTGTCCGAATAGGAGATGGACCCCAATTGTTAATGTAACTTTTAACATTTGTCTTATCTATCTTTCCACCTGTCCAACTGATCAGCTTGAATCTCTAAATCCTGAAAAACTCCCTGAGCGGCGACTTCAAGGACTCCATAGACTTTTTTGTATCCAACTTTATGTAAGAGTAAATAAAAAAATCTGTTTTAATATCGAATTCGAAAATATTTCATTTGATATACGTCGATTTTAATATTTTGTTGTGGGTTTTCGAAGGGATTACAGCATCTGAATTTATTAATAATTACATTGTGAAACAATTCTTACTTTTTTACAATAAATGCTATACATATTTGTTTTTTGATTTTATTTTCCATTGCTTTTGGGGCGTATGAGCATTTTGACTGTCTTCAAGGAGTCGTGACCATCCCAATATATGGCATCATTTTTGGACACATAAAATTAATTGCATATAAATTGCTTTGACAAAGCTGTGGCGATCAATACCTGTATGCACAATCACCGTACCACCAGCCACCACCACAATTGTCTCGGCTTGCGCAGTTGCCAGAATTCAAATTGTCATTGTCACGATCGAATGTGCTGAATTTCTTATCTTTGTGGTATAGCAAGTAATCATTTGTTGCACTGCCCTCAGATTTCGCCAAGGTGATCAAGGTGTATTGGTCCTCCTCGCCAGAAATGGCAAATTGATCGTATCTTCTGTATTTGATGTCACCATCAAATCTTTCCATATGTATGTAGAGCTCATGAGGTTGGGCGCGTGTCAAGCGATGAATCCTCTCGAGACCGAGGAAGAAGTCGCCATCAAAGGAACCAAAACCTTCACGGTAAGAGGTCCAATTCCTGTAGAAATCCTCCTTACCGTTGATTCGCTGCTGGATAACCGTCCAGCCAGGACCTGCTGTCGCACTATCACAAAGAACATCGAACGGATCCGGGTTAATCTTATGAATACCCGGAGCATTAGCAAAGTCGGTGCAGTCACTGAGAACGGGCTTCTCTTCGTCGGTTTTTAGTTTCTTGGCACAAATGTTGATTTCGTTTTTGAGTTGGGATATTTGTTGGGCCTGTTGATCAATTGACTTCTTTTGTTTCTCCAGCTGCTCTTCATAGTCCTGGATTTTCAAGGCATTGGAATTGGGTTTACTCATTTGCTCTTTTATTGATAAAACGTTGTTCGTTAGCTCTGTGATACTCTGTTTGTAGAATTCATTCTGAGCTCTCAGTTCCTCGATGACCAATTCATTACGTTGGCTAAGTTTTTCCTGCAGTTGTTTGATTTCCCTGTCTTTGCCTTCAACCTTATTGTTATTGTTTTCAATTTCCTCCTTCATCTGATGAATATATTTTAACAAAGGTCTCACAGCCTTATAGATGTACTTTCCGCACTGCTCCTCTGCTATTCTGGTTGCCACACAAGACTTGTAACAAAGAATATGATTTATTTTCTGCATTGCATTAATAAATAATCTGTTTTTACCTCATTTTCGTTAGCCTCTGCTTCATCTATGATCAGTATTATGCTTGCAAATATCTCTATATATAAAACTGTTTGTCCTGACTGACTGACTGACTGACTGATTGGTGATCAACGCACAGCCCAAACCGTAAAAGCTAGGAAGCTGAAAGTTTCACTGTAGTTACCTTATGTGATGTAGGTGCACGTTAAGACGGGGTTTCGGGAAATTCCACCCGCAAGTGTGGAAAAATCGCGAAAAACGTTTGTATGTAACTTTTTGGTTTACCATCCGATCGGGCTCAAACTTATTTTCAAAGATCTTTGTTCAAATTCATTTGAGGGGTGTTTCACACTTTTTGGAAAATCCATTCCTCCTTGGTAGAAATGGAGGTCAAAGATTTGGTGGGTGACGTTTCGCGCTCAAATTCATTTCCAGTGATCTATATGAAAAATTATTTGAGACGTGTTTCCCACTTTTCGCAGAATTCAAACTTCTTCGGGGGGAATGCGATTTTAAGATTTTTTGGGCGAAGTTTTAAGTTGTGTCCGATTTGCTTCAAACTTATTTTCAAAGCTCTACATAAGAACTTAATAAATACGTATTTCAGCGATTTGGGAAATTCCACTCGCAACAGTGGTATATTGGCGGAAAACGTTTGTATGAAAGTTATTTGTTTACCGTCCGATCAGTTTCAAAATCATTTCAAATTTGTTTGAGAACATTGATTTTATAACATACTTGCCACGGGCAAGGCCGGGTTATACCCGCTAGTAATATATATAAACACAATACATTTCATTTTGATAGCACTTTGATTTTGGAATTGAAATGCGAATCTCAACCGTACTCAGCGACAGCACGCACGTAAATAGACTGTAATACGGCAATCAATTGGAAGAACGTGTGTAATAATATTTCGGCGATTTGAAGCGATTATCAGTAGGTCAGGAACTCAATATAAATAAAGAAAAGGCATGGGTCAGGCGTTAAGTGACCTTCATTGGAATGTTGATAGATTGCAAATAGGAAAGTTCATTTGCGTTGGCTGCTTCTCGTTATCAGCTCATTTTACGAGACTAAAAATTAGTTTCGAACCGAGCCGAAATTCCAAAACTAAACCATATTTTTTCCTTATGTGCTCTAGTTAGTAGTTAGGGTAGTTCCACGGACATGGCTCGAATCAGCTCGTCGCTCTGATCAAGAATATATATCGCAGATGCTGGCTCTTACATAATTTTCATTTTCAGGTTATAAAGATAATATGAATTAGCTAAATCGGAAATAAATAACATTGGAGCGAATATGAAAGAAGCAGAAGATTAGATTGCTAAGCAAATGTATTTGTATTAGAAAATAAATTCATAACATACGTATGCAACTTTTTTGTTTACCATTCGATCTGCCTCAAGCACATTTTTAAAGATCTTTTAATAAACGAAAGTTTATTCTTCACCTTCAAGATTCTTGCCGCAAGACCAAAATGGGTGGAAAGCGTTGATTCAAACACTTAAAACATATTTTTGAATAGAAGTGCAGATCAAGTTGGGTAGATTTCAATGTTCCACGGGCGTGTACTTAGTGAAATAATAACATCTAAAATTTGTAGCCGCTAGTATGATTATATATACAGATATATATATATATATATATATAAGTTTTATATATATAGAGAAGTTTTGTTAAGTCTGGGCTTGAAGGCAACTTGAGACACTTTGAGTGGGCATCTTAAAGCTTGGAAATTGAAGATATTTCTGAGATAAATAAATTACCTGCAATTTAGGCAGACACAAGAAACAAAGCAGCTGGGCAATCAATTAAAATGCATACGTTTTGAGAATTTGAGGAGTCGCTTCTAATGGAAATTGGAGCTGCTGCTAGCTGGCGGGGGGCGGGGCGGTTGCACCTGCACATTGCAGTCCATAAGCTCTGCAGATATTTTCCAGGGCAACTGCACTTTGTCTAGAAGCTTGTGCATCGGGGGTGGAAGTAGAAGGGGGGGGGGGGGGGGTGTTTCGGTTTCGAGAGGTTTTATTTATTTTAAATGAAATGAAATTTATTTTATGCACATTTTATTCGGTTGCAGCTAAGGGATGCAATTTCTATATACTACATGGATTATTCATACACACACACACACACACACACACACACGGGCGCACACACACACACACGGCATGTGCTGAAATTTGTTATATAGAAAATGCAACTAAAATGCTTTCATGTTTTTGCTGTTTTATGCAACACAGCAACTGTCTGGCTTGTGCAATCGGCCACCTTTTCGCCACCCAACTTGCCACACAATAACCCCCCCCCCCCCCCACCCCTCCCTACCCACGCCACCTTTATGCAAGGGTTGCATGCAGCGTTTTGTTTTTAGTTGCATTGCAGTCTAGCAAAATTTTTGCCATTTGATTGCATTTTGTTTTGGCCGGCCTGCTGGCTGCGCCGTGTAGAGTTTGTTTGTTGCAATTTCCTGCTGCTGCTGCTGTAGTTAGGTGTTGCACACACACGCACACACACGCACACACACGCACGCACACATGCATCAAGTGCATGCAGAAAAACGCATAGCTGCATTTTGCGCTCTCTCACACAAAAAGAGAGCTTTGGCCTAGGCCTTAGGGTGCCACACACAAACTTTCACACACAATTATATATATATATGCTATGTATATATAAAATATAGAATTATTTTTTATGTGCACATCCTTTTAATATATAGATATATATATATATATATTTATATATTCACTTTGCTCTACACATAGAGACATTTTTTTCTGCCGCTTCTTAGTTGGATTTGCCAGCTAAAAATAATCATAACATTGCTCTGCTGTACAGTTGTGTCCAAAACATCAAAATGCATTTACCGTAAGTTGCAGTAGTTGCAGTATTGCATAGCGCGTCAGAAGTAACAAGTAGCACAGTTTTTGGCTGGCTTTCTTTATTTCTAGCGACTTGATTCTAGTTGCAACTGCGCCCAAAACTGGGTGATTTTTTACGCGCACAAACACACACAGCAATACAGGCAGAGGCACACACACACACACACACACACGCACGCACACACACTCGCACAGACATAATAGTTGGGCACACACATTGCATATCTATCGGTGCGCCGTGTGTCGTAGCCCCCATCATGTGGGCCGTTTGTTTAGAATTTTAGATTTTAGCGCGTTTTAGAATTTTATGAATGAATTTTCGGCGCAGTCTGACTGACTGCATCCTTTGCCTGCCTGCACCCCCCAACCCCTCTGCCCCTCTGGCCCTGCTGAGAGTCACTTTTAGTTTTTCGGTTAGTTTTCGGTGCCCATTTTTGCAGGCGGCGAATTGGGGGCCGTTTGTGGGCGTTTTTTTGCGACTCGTTCGTTTCGACCTTGGCCAGTGCCGGGGGGCGGGGGTTGGGGCGGTGTTCTCGTGCTTGGGCTTGTTTAGATTTTGTGCCAACGTCAGCTGCAGTTTTGTTGCCCCGTTTGTTGGTCCATTTTTGCATTCACCATTGCACTTGGCACAAATATTCAACAGAGGGCATGCATACAATACTCTTTAAGAAGACACATGTTGCTAAAGAATTGAGCATTGTTTTTCACGCATACATATTAGTTAGTTAGTTTTGAATGGAAATGTTAGCTAGTCAGAGGATTACGATTACTTCGTAGTCTTCTTTCGATCCCTAAACTTTGTGGTAAGTGTGACCCAGCACGCTACTCAATTGACTGGGAAATGATAATGACTTCCAGAATAACTTTGGTAAATAAGATTATGCTAAAAGAAAAGAAAATCAAAAGTTAAAGATTTGGTTTAAATAAATGTGAAAAGAGAAAGCAAATACATTTGGGTTTAAGAGACAACTGGAAAAATATAGATCCGAGTTTATTAGAGGAATAAATTAAAAAAGAAAAGCTTAGATTGCAGTCAGTAGATATAAAAGGAAAAAAAGCAAATGTTTCACTAAAATCAATAGTCAAACACATCAGAAATCTCTGGTTTAAAAAATAAGCAGCACTTAATTGAAAAGCTATTTTGTATACAAATTTTGAAGACAAATTCGAATTATATATATATTTCCTGTACGATTTAAAATGCGCAATTCGGGGCGTAAACTAAAAATAAATCAATTTTTGAATTAAATCGCATGCAAACGTGCGGCTTGGTTAGGTGTATGGAAACGTAAGAACTTATGTATGTATATGCTCATGTTTATATACTATATACTATAAAAGTACATACATTTGCACCATAAAAGCCGTGCAGCTCCCCTGGCCCGTACTACTCTATGCATTTGCTAAATGTTGGCGCCATGTTTGAAAATGCTCATCCCTAGCACACAAGCACACACATATAGAAAACATTCAATTTCACACCCACACACACACACGCACACACACACACACACGAACATGCAGTTGCTTTAATGAGTTTGCTAGATTTGGATACACACAACAAATAGCTAATAAAAATCTATTGTGAAAAAAACTGTTGCATTGCCGGCGCGCGTTGAAAATTGCCAGCAATGGTGCGATGCACAAAATAGACTAGCAAAACTGAGAGTCTGTGTAACGGCGAGGAAGAGCGAGAGAGTGAGAGAGAGAGAGAGAGTCAAAAATAGAAAGGGATAGAGATGCAAAGAGCGAGCTCGTTGCGAAGAGAGAAGCCGATACGAAATGAGCCGAGCCCTAAGCAAACGAGACAACAAACACAAAAGCGAAAGCGAGGAGTCGCACTTGCCAGCATAGTGCGTGACTGTCAACGGCGTCTGTCTGCGTATGTAGGCGTGCGTGTGTGTGTGTGTGTCTCTGTGTGTGTGTGTGTGCGCTAGCAACGGGCATTTTAAAGAGTTTGCCTTGCCTCTTGACAAAACACATTTAGGCAGCCGTATAGCATCCGCCCCGCGCCTATATCGTTCCCCCCGTTCCCTCTTCTCAACCAACAGCGTTCCCAGCCTCGTCATCGTAACCAAACTCTACACAATTTTAGGCGCCCGGTCATCGGCCCAATATGCCGGCCGGTTCGGTTTGCATTGCTCGCCATTAACGGACGCACTTTAAATCAGTTTACGTTATAACGTCAGCATCGACACTACGTCATTTCGCGACTTTTGTGTGAGCATTTGTGTTGCGCCTCTGTTGCTTCCGCCCATACGACGCGTTTTTACTTTCACGCGGCGAATTTCAATTTCGGCGACCGAGTCAACAGTTCAAAGTTTGCGATTTGAGCTGAATTATTACTAATGAAAATTAGAAACCTGTTAAATTAATTCCAATCCTCGAGTCGTTAGAAACAAGTGAGTTGTTTATAAGCAAATCAAGTTAAGGGTAACATTCGTTAGTTAGAAATATTATAAGATATAAGAACTGTCTCATAATTAAAAATCTGTTTTCAAGTAGTTTTCTACCTTTATAAGCTGTTCCTGAAATATGCCTTTATAAACCATAATATTAAAGCTAAGAAAACAGAAATTACAATCGGAATTTCTTTGTTTACCGATAAGTATGTTCTTAAAATATGTTAGATTTCTACAAAGGTTTCGAAGTAAGTTGTTTTTTTTTTTTTCTAAAATTTGAGAATTGATTGATTTGCATAGATCTGTAAAGATTTATTTATTTGTAATAATTATATTACTTGCAACTTTCAAAAAGTTGACTAAGAATTTCAGTTAAAATGATTGCATTTAAAAGAGTTAACGGTAATTTTCAGGAAAAGTTCAAAACAAACCAATTTCTTACTTAATTTTAAGGAATTTTCATTTGTTCACGTTACCTCTGCAATGTTTACTAATTAAAATACATGTTCTGAAAGTTTTTGTCAATTAAAATTAGTACCCTAAAAAGAGCAGGTACAAATTTGTGTAAGCCAAATAGCAACTTAACAAATAAGGAAACTTTAAGTCAAATGTAGACATAACTTTTATAAATACTATTTGAAGGGAATTGATAAATAAATTGCATTGAGAAAATTAGGTTTGTTTTTGCATTTTTTTAGATGCAGGCAAAAGCACGTTCATTGTCCATCATTTAATTGGAATCTTATTCATAAACGGCTAATCCGTAGGTGCCCAAATATTCTGTATATTAAATTACTTACAAAAATCAACACATATAATAAAATATTAAAATAGCTTTCGGTAAATTATTCATAATATGCGCTTGCTTTTTAAAATGTTTCTTCAATAAGAATATAAACAGATGAAATTAAATAATATTTAAAGACACATTGAATACTCATAGTACTCATAATAAATCATATACTTATTATTATTGTGCTTGCAATGCGTGTGCATATTTGAGTACTATGAGTATTCAATGTATATATTTAAGACACATTGAATACTCATAGTACTCATAATAAATCATATGTTATTACTGTGATTGCAATGCGTGTGCATATTTGAGTACTATTAGTATTCGATGTATATATTTAAGACACATTGAATACTCATAGTACTCATAATAAATCATATACTTATTATTATTGTGATTGCAATGCGTGTGCATGTTTGCACATTACGCATACGCCCCGATTGCCACTTGTGACCGCGTTTCCGGTTGCTAACAAACCTCCCGATGCGAGTCTGTGTGTGCGTGTTTAAGTGTGCCGGAGTGCATTTCGCAGACACGGGTCATGGCCACGGCCACGACCACGACCACGACCACGGCAACGGCCACGGCCACGGCAACGGCAACGACCATTGGCATTTCGGTTTCAGCCTGCGCCTGGCCGTTTGGCGGAGTTTCACTTTCATGCCAGCATACACCGGAGCACAAAGAGCCGGGATAAACAACGCAATGGGCGCGAGGCTTGCACTCGGCCTCGTCTTGCCAAATGACGGCAGCTGCAGCGCACCACCTAAACCACTCCCTTTCAACCCCCCCCCCTGATGCCACGCCCACCACTTGACAACACTTGCTGCAAGCGTCATCCACTTGTAACACATTCGCAACCAGTTCCGGAGCCCGTTGACCAGCCCGCGGCGCGGGCGCGACTTGTTCGCTGTTCACGACGCAGACGACGACGTCGACGATGATGACGCAATGCACCCCACACACACACACACGCGCGCACACACAGATGCCGAGTCTACAGGAGAGTTGCACACACCCATTGCCTCCTCTTCAGGCGCAGGCTGCTGCCGCTCTCCGGATGAGTCAAAGTCGTGCGCTCTTGGTTCTTGCTCAATGCCGATTGCAGTGCCCCGTCACCCGCCAATCCCGTCACCCGCCACCCGCCACAGCCCATATTCCAAGTGCATTTACCTCAGCTTTGCATGGTGCACGGCGCTGGAGCAGTAGCAGGAGCCGGGTGCAGCAGCATGGGTGGGGTAGCTGAGCCGGGTGCAGCAGCGCCTCGCACGGCTTTGTGGCAGGACGGAGTTTGTTGTCGCGTCGCCCCCGGTTGAATTGTGTGCGTGGCCTGGTTTCGTCGATTGGCCTTGCATGCGGTTATTTCAGTGTCAGCAGCGGCAGCATCTTTGTTGTTGCCACCGATGCGGCTGGCAGGTCCTTCCACCTACTCCTTCTGCTCATGCTCATGCTCCTGCTGCGGTTCCTGCTTCCTCATCCTTGTCTGCGCTTGACTTTGCCTGCATTCTCTCGTATGCAAATCCGGCGGCATTTGCTTGTGTGACCTCATGTGGCAACTGACTCTGGCTCTTGCCACACACAATCTGACGGCCAGTTGGAGGCACTTTTTGGTGGTTGATTAACGGTACATGGCCTTATACTGGTCGCTTGACCCAGTTCTTAAAGCCCATTTTACCTTTTATCAATTTATGCTTTAGGGATTTTCAATCGTTTCTGGGTATCAAAACTAAAACAAGCTGCTGAAGCTTAACCAAAAGAATTCCAAATCAAATTTGCCGTCGCTTTTAAAAGTGTTTTTCATAATAACAAAAAAAGTATTCTCGAAACTAAATTTAGTTTTATTTTACAATAAGCTAAGAGTTAAGCCAAACTAGTTGTCGAAACCCGAACAAAAGCAAACTTTTGAGCCAGACTTCGTCCCAAACTATGCACCAAAGCTTTATACCATATTTGATAGATGCCATTTTTGGACAGAAATTAAATTTAGCCCGCATCATGTTTATAAAAATCTTAAGGCGTTTTATGTTTTCAGTACAACGGACAATTGTTAGGAATCTAGTTGTTTTACTAGAACCTTAAACGTATATAATAGAAGAGATTTAAGTCCAAATTTGGGCTCGAATATATGGAAACCCCGTTTTACGCTTTGAATCTAAAGAGGGTGCTGTTTCGAATCGTGAACGGAACCCGCGAAATTTTTTAAATTCTTTTTCCGTGCAATCAAACTTCCAAGTGACCATATAAAGATGCAGTTGAAAACAAACCTATTTCTGAGAACTCGTCAATTAGACTCAATAAAATATACACGTCCGTAATAATAGCTTACTTTGGATATGTTTTGCTGAAATTTTCACTGTAGTTACTTTATGTGATGAAGTCGCACGTTTTCGGCAAATTCCACCCGCAAGTGTGGAAAAATCGCGAAAAATGTTTGTGTGCAGCTTTTTTGTTTACCATCCGATCGGCCTCAAACTTATTTTGAAAGATCTTTGTTCAAATTCATTTCCAGATATCTATAAGAAAGATCATTTGAGACGTGTTTCACACTTTTCGCAGAATTCAAACTTCTTCGGGGGGAATGCGATTTAAAGATTTTTTGGGCGAAGTTTTAAGTTTTGTCCGATTTGCTTCAAAATTATTATCAAAGCTCTACATAAGACTTAATAAATACGTATTTAAGCGATTTGGGAAATTCCACCCGCAACAGTGGGAAATTGGCGGAAGACGATTGTATGAAAGTTATTTGTTTACCGTCCGATAAGTTTCGAAATAATTTTCAAAGCTTTTTGAGAAATTTATTTTATACGAGCCACGGGCAAAGCCGGGTTATACCCACTAGTATATACATATATCTTTTTACTTTTTTGTTTTGTCTAGAATTTAAGCGAAGATCTACCTACGAGCCGTATTATTTAATCATATCCTTCCCCATCATTGTAAATAGTAACTATACACCATTCCCTTAGTCTTTCGCTTGATAGAGATCAGATTTCAGCGCAAAAAGAAAATAAATATAAATATAAAGTTATGATTAGAATCATATGAATATCAGCATTGAAGAAACATTAGAATATGCATTTTTAATACACTTACTTATTGGGTATGGAAAAACTTCAAATTAATTTAAGAATTTCACCAAATCTTTCAAATTTATATATATTACCTGGATGTCTTATCTCAATATCATTCTGATCAGTTAAAAATGTTATTTGTTAACAAAAAGGAAAATTGAACAAATTATGAATTTATCGAAATCGCGTTTGGAGCAGGGCTGAGTTCAGGGCGTCAGCTTCGCGATTGAGCGTCACATGTTTCTGGACACATACTCCATGGATCCTGCGATAGCCGCGACGACAGACGCACTTCGGATTGTAGCAGTAATTCTCCGCCGGACAATAGCGACCCGCCGGACACTTAACGATCATGCAGCTGACCTCCTCGTTGACAGCACACGGCATGCCCACAACTTGGTAACGGTCTGTGGATAAGGTTTGCAAATAAGAGTATCTGAGCGGCCCCTAAACGCACCCGAACTATTCACCATTTTGCGGAGAGGAGAGCACAAGATTGAAATAGCCACAGAAAAGGGCAAATTGAATTGAAAGCCGGCAGCACATGACGACAGCTAAGAGCTAACAGATCTATGCAATTGGTTTCCATGCATATATGTATCTATGAATAGCTACAGCTTCATGGAACTAATTAACTTGACGAACTAGCCATGCAATTCTCAATTGGTTAAAACTACAGCGAATTGATAATAGAACTAAAGTACTCCCAACAACGTAAAAAGAATAACGTTATATTTGGATGAGAATAAATTTACCAATAAGTAGGTGATTTGAATAAGAGAGAATTGTGTCGAAGTTTTGGTTTCAGGTTCGGTTCATAAACCGGGTCTTTTAATGGATTTTTATGGATTTGAAAAATATCCAATCAATTTCATAGCAGTTTTCACAGATTTAGTTAAGTGCATAGTTCGAATTATTAGCACGTACTCACCTGCGTCAACATGTGCACATGCATTTAAAAATTGTCCAAGATATTTAGTGTATAAAAAAAACTAACTAACATAGAAAACGTCTTGTTTATTTTGCGAGCAAAGCAACAATCAAACAATAACCGTTTATTTGACAACTACTTAAAGAGAGCATCAAACACGCGCTCATTCTCTCCTTTGCTCAGTCTGTCCTATTCGCTCTCGCTGCTAGCACACACACAGCCACACGCACACAAGTATTACAATGCCGGCACGAAGCTCACGCTTTTGTCTCGTGTTCAACACACACACATACACGTGAGCAGCGCGCAGGAGAAGTTGGAGTGTACAAACGAGTTGGCGGCGGGTCAGTAGCAAACTTGTGCCACACGCCGTTAGGTGGCCCTGTCGTGAATGCGGCAGCCGACACAGACATAGACGCACCGATTCGACGCTGGTGTGTGGCTTGAATGTGGAGGAGGCGCACTCGCCCTCGCACTGCAGCAGTCGCAGTCGCAGCGACGTCAGCGCAAACAACGCAACGGTAGTTGGGCACCTACACTCCTTGTACCCGGCCTAGCCAGGGCAACAATACAAACATTTTTTGCTTTTCCTTTATAAATGCCGTCGCGCGGGAATCGTCTCTTTGTAGGTATGCGTGTGTGTGAAAACAGCAAACACGTAGCAATAACGAAACGAAAAAACGTAAGGCAAAATATTGCAAATAAAGTGCACTTTCACATTGCTGTCCAGCCGATCGACTGCGGCGTCAGCGCCAACATTGGTTTGTCTTTGTGAACGACGAGACGGGCGCCTTACGGCTGCTTCCTGCCTTTGACTTTTATTGTGTCACGCGTTCGCGAAAACAAAAAAAAATATATATGTACATACATATGTATGTTTATGTATATATAAATAAGAATAAAACATAACTCCGTTGCGGCGGGCTAGTGAAAGTATATTTTTCAATATGTAATAAAGATGTCCTCGATTCTTACAGTCCGCGACAGCTGCCCAAAAGTACGCTGCAATTTACATAAATACAAGCGTGTGTCGGTGTGCGTGTATGTGAGCGTGTGCTTGTGTGCTTTCGTTCCTCTCTCAATTAAACGCGACACTAATTTGCGTACTTAGTGAAAATCGATATTGCTATAACTTGCCTTTTACACGACACTTTCGCAGATTTTGTAAAACTGTCTGCTAACAAAGCGTAGATTAACGGATTCTTCACTTCTTTTTTTTTTTTGCAATATTTTCCAAATTTATGCGAAAATTGTTATAAAATCACGCGCACTAACACACACATACATACACATTTACACTATCGGGACAACCCTAACCCAAACACAATGTGCCGACATACTAAAATCGGACAGCCGCACAGTGGTACGAATTGTTGTAAATATAAGTGATAAATTTATGAGCAACAAATAAACTCATTTTTCACTATGCGAGTCCTTATGAAACGGTTTATTTCGTAATATTCACTAAAATGAAATTTTCTGCAATTTAACAACGAAAAAATTGTTCTTTCCGCAAATTTTAAATTTTTTTTATTTGGGCAAGGAAGTGAAAGCTAAATAATAATAATAAAAATAATAATACTGGCGGCTTTTGCTGAAAAATGGTAAACAATTGTTTGCAGTTCGATACTTTTGTGCATTCCTGATATTTAATAACCCGTCTTACCCAGTTTAGCATCTAGTGATTAAAACTAAACTATTGCTAGAACTCTGCCAATTATGTTTCAATGCACAAATGAACAAGTTACCACTGTGCAGCTAACGGTAGTTTGTGCTCGTGCCTTTACTCGTATTGCGCGCAGGTTTGCCGCTCTTTTTGTTGCTTCTCACGCTGCCGGCATACATATGCATGTATGTACGGCATACATATGCATGTACGTACATGTATATGTATGTGTGTGTTTGGGCGATTGTGGGTGTGTTTGCGCGTTTGAGCAGTCAAAATAATAACAGCGGCTGCGATTTCACTTTTCATTCAGAAAGCCAGAATTGGCCTTACCTTGAATTCTATGTTTTGATTGATATTACCTCATGTTGGCAGTTTCCAAAAATGGGAAATACTCTGCATTTTGTATTATTTTATTAAACAACATTAGTTTTATCAACTACATGTTTACATGTTTTAAAATAAAGCTTTGATGTTTTTGTTTTATAATCCAGGGAGCACTTTTTCACTCTTTCTATTTACGACTCCCAGTCTTACTCCAAATTGTTCTCTTACCTAAAGCTCATTGTCTCAAAAATATCGCCTTTCTTTGCGATTTTCCTAACTCAAGTCTAGCTATCCACGACACATAAAATACAACTTTTAGATGGCTAAAAAAAAAAATTTAATTGCAGTCGATTCGAACGTAAAATTAAAATATTGGTTCGCCGGAAACCACTAACGAACCACGCAACGAACGCACAATGAATTTCACACCCTTTGGGAACACCTTTCCGGGCCTTCCACAGTTTACGACGACGACGTCGCCGTTGGTGTCGACGGTAACTGCCGCTGTGGCCGTTGCCGATGCCGATGTGACTGCGGCCAACAACAATCAACAGCAACAACAGGAGCCCGGCGGCAGCGGCAATCGCTACCAACAACAACAACAACAACACCAGCAGCAACAACAGCAGCAGGTGACTACGGGCGTATCTATGACGCACTTCAGCCAGCCCAGCAGCAGCGCCGCCGCCGGCAGCAAGTTTCGCAGCGGGCAGGAGGAGGCGCTACAGGGCGATAAATACAATGGGCATCTGGTGGCCACCGCGACACAGCAGCAGCAGCAGCAGCAACAACAACAGCAGCAGCCACAATATGCGACAGTCTATGCAACCAGTGCCACGACGAGCGCAGTGGATGCCCTGCAGGCGAGCAGCTCTGGTCAGCAGCAGCAGCAGCAACAACAACAGCAGCAGCAACAACAGCAGCAGCAGCTGCAACAGCAACAAGTGGTGGCGCCGCAGGAACTGACACAGGATCTATGCAATGCCATATTGCAGCAACAAGGTGAGTCCAAAATATAGCCAAGATACTTAACCCATTGAGTCCTCCCTCGTCCTCTCTGTTTTCGCAGTGCTACAGAATACCTCCTGGCAAACGATCACGCCCGGCACGACCGTCGCCGACTACCTCTCGCATCTTCCAGCCAACACGTTGCCACTGTCGCTGCACCACTTTCTTAAGTACTCCGCGGAGACCATCAAAAAGGAGAACCAGCAGAATGTGGTATTGTTTAGCTTCGAAAATTGTTTATATTTAATTGTCAAAATAACTAATAATTGTGTCTCGGACAGGTGCTGCAGGTGCAGACGGGACCAGGCGCAGCCATTGGCATCAACACCATTGGCACAACGACAACCATAAGCATACCTCAGCAGGAGCAGCAGCCGCTGCATCAGCAACAGCAGCAGCAGCAACAACAGCAGCAGCAGGCAACACTGCAGTTGCAGTCGCAGGTCGCGGTGGCGAGCACCTCGACAGCCGTAAGCGGTACCAAGAAGAAAAAACGCAAAAAGCGCTCGAAAGAGCGCAAGCCAAAGCTGCGTCCCGGTGAGATTCGCATGGGAACTGCACTAGACGGTAGCCCGCTCTACATGTGCCCCGAATGTCATGTGGCATATCCAGAGCCGGAGTTGCTCGAGGTGCATCTGGTGGGACACAATCTGGAGCGGCGCTATGTATGCGATATCTGTCAGGCATCGCTCAAGCGCAAGGATCATCTCACACGGCACAAACAGTCGCACAATCCGGAACGACCGTACATCTGCACCGTCTGCCTGAAGGCCTTTAAGCGCAAGGAGCAGCTGAGCCTGCACTTTGTCATCCATTCGGGCGAGAAGCGGCATCAGTGCCAGGAGTGCGGCAAGGGCTTCTATCGCAAGGATCACCTGCGCAAGCACACCCGCTCCCACATAGCCAGGCGCGTCAAGGCGGAGCTAAATAGCCATGTGCGGCGCGAGAACGGCACCAGCATGTTGCAGCCTGTGGTGACGGCTGCCACAACGGCGGCCGTGCAGCATGCCAATCAGCAGCAGCTTCAATTACAGCAGCAGCAACAACAGCAGCAGCAACAGCAGCAGCAACAACAACAACAACAACAACAACAGCAGCAGCAGCAGCAGCAACAACAACAACATCACATTGTCGTCAGCCAACAACAACAGCAGCAAGCAACTGGCCAGCAGCAACAACAGCAAATGCTAAATTAGCCAAATGATTTTTGTAAAGTCAGTTAAATCAAAATTCAAAAACCATGCCACATTTGAACATGCAACACGCGACAGCAACAACTGTTGCTGTTCGCAACAAATTCAAGTCCAAAAAAAAACTCTCTCGGTCCACGCAATTTAATTGACTCACACAAATCGGATACAAGAATATCGTTGACGATATTCAGCAATACAATAGCTAAAATTTAAAGGACCTCCCATCCTTGGGGGCATCCGTCGACACTGTACAATTATTCCTAGGAAACAACGTGACACAAAGCTAGTCCTAAAAAAAGTGCTATAAACCTGGGACCAGAAGCTTGATTAACTTGATTTTTATACAAAATAAATTTATAGCGGTCGCTCGCAAATGTTTGAAAAATTTGAAAATGAAACAGTTTCGTCAAGTTCTATATTCGAAAGTGTTTGAAAAGACACAATAAAAATTGTAAATATTATTTATATCGAGCGATCATTGTAAATAATCTTATAGCAAAAATAACACAGCTAAAAGTATTTAACCTTATTATGAATGATTGTTCGTATTCTTGTTTAAATAAGTCCAACTGTCCTTATTATTATTATAAAACTATTACCAATTAAGTTAAAGCAATGCCAAAAGGGTAGAAAATTGTATAATATTGGGCATACAAATGAAGCATAATTGCATAATTATTTTTTGGATATATTTTCAAATCGTCAATTTTCTTTTAAATATATCAATTAAACTTCAAATATAGGTCCCAGAGCGCCGATGTGATATTCTGTCGGCCGTACTTTAAGACAAATGTGCAAAGAGATTATAATTTTATATGCGAATCGCGTATTTTAGTAAAATGTATTTTTGTATAAAGTGAATCTATGTAAATATTTGAAAGATAAAAACACGGTGTAAATGCAGCAAACTATTTATGTACTCCTAATAACGAAACAAAGCGCAATTTAGATATAAGTACGAACTAGATACTATGAATGTCCTTCGACTTTTGATAACACCGATTAAACCATTTGTAAATACACATGACAATTTTATTTATTTGCTCCAAAAACTTCTCCCGGAACTGTTTCCGCTATGGAAAATTGGTGGAAACCGTTATATAAGACCATTTTTTCGACTATTAACTCTGTCAACATTAATTAAAGACATGTTTAACAATTGTTTAATACTCATCTCCCCCATTTCTTCGAAAAGTCCAAGTTTTTTCATATAATCCAATGTTGATATATTGTTATTTTAAAAGTGACTCACCGATTGCAGCAATTCCACTCCACTGGGTAAAAAAGGTGGCACAAGTTTGTACCTTGGCAGAATTATTTTATCTGCTGGCTCATCTCTTGCGAGCTTTTAGGCATGATCCGCCATTTATATTTTTATACGCACACACAAACACATACATATATAGCATACCACACCATCTATGACGGGCAGCCTCACAGCTGCAACTGACACCCAGCTTCAGTGGACAGCGCTATTTATACTACTGAGCCTTGCCTTCGCATTTATATATACACGCACAAGCACTTGTGTATGTGTATTTATACCCTTCTATACAGTTCCGCCTCGGAGCAGCAACTAAATCGCAGCTTCAATTGGAGCCTATATTTATGCACTTCTCTTCTTCTTGCTTCAAGCTTAAATTTTTTTCGAATTTTTATGCGAAAACACACACACATACACGTACGCAATTCCTCACGCCAATAACGGGCCGCTTCACAGCTGCAACTGAGACTCATCTTCAGTTGGCAGCCTTATTTATACTGCTGAGCCTTGCCAGTTCTTCATGTACATATGTATATTTTTAGACGAATACCCACACACACACACACACAATATTATGCCATCAAACGAATTGCAGTTCAGTTGGAGACCTTTTTATGCTTCTCCTCTTCTCTTCTTCTTGCGAGCTAACATTCATGATCAGTCTACATATATAAACACACACACAAACATAACAGCACACATCTACACCTAAACCGGGCTGCCTCACAGCAGCAACTGAGACCCAAGTTCAGGGAGCAGCCTTATTTATATTGCTGGCTCTTTTTGGGAATATATGCGGCTATATATATTCCTTGCAACCTTCAAGGAGTTCTGGGGATTGGTATATTCATTTTATTTTTGGTTTTTGGCTATTAAGTTTCGAGATATCGTTGTGGAAATTGTCAGACAAATAAGAACTGGGAAATCTAGAAATTTTATAGCGCTCGTATAACCAATAGCTGATACTTAAAGCTAAAGTTCAAAGGAGTTAAATCTTAAAATAAAAATATTTAACACGTTCTCGGATTTGTAATACCTTACCAAGGAAAACTACTAAATTATACGTATAATTTATGGAAACCACAAAGAATACGGACCAAACCGATAAATCCCTATATGATTGTAATATATGTTTGGGCACAGCCAAGAATGCGGTTATTTGTACTTGTGGCCATCTGTTCTGTTGGGCCTGCTTGCATTTGTGGACGCTGACGCCTTGTAGCCAGCGCAGGTTTTGCCCCGTTTGCAGGGTGCCCCTGGATAAAACTAAAGTAATACCCTTATATGGTCGGAATTGTGCAATGCAGGATCCAAGCGATACGATGGCGCCACGTCCTGCTGCACAACGGATGGAACCTAGTCCAGAAACTAGTTCTGTCTACCTGGGCTTCCTCTTTGGATTTCACACATCCCTCGGCTATGGCAGCTTTCCGATTGAATCCCTTGCATCCGTGCTGAATTTAAACGACGAACAGGCGCTGTTTCTCTTTTTCGGTCTTTTTTGTCTCGGTTGGTTGATGCTCTAGCAGACAGAAAACCAAATTTAAATAGGCATCATAAATATTCTACTCATTTGATATGTCCTTTTGCAGTAGGTCCATTTATGTAGAGCATCAAATGTATCCAAATGTATAAAATAAATTGTAATCAGACCTAAAAATTACTTTTCTAAGGCGTCTTTAACTGACATCAACTGAATCATCAAGAAAATTTATATTGATATAATCAAACAAGTTATTATATATATCTCAAAATATATGGATGTTTTTTAATCTAAATAAATCTTCATTTAAATCTTCAAATATCTTCGAGTTTTACATTAATTGCACTCATTATTTATATTTATTATGCACCATTTATTATATTCAATCAAGTAATCAATATAATTATTTAATTTGTAATTATAATTAATTATTCATGTAGTTGTATGCAATTTGTGTATGTATATGTAATTTTTTTTATCATATGTTCGTGCTGTTCTTTCTATGTATATACTGAATGATCTTTGCCTGCGTACAGCTTAACTTAAGATATTACAAAATATACGTTAGGTTAATTAAATATATGTTAAAGGAATTGTGCGGAAAATATGGATGGGGCGGGGAGGGGGATGGTAACTACTACATCGCAGAGATTAGCAGAGATTCGAGTCAAGCCATATAAAAAATATTGTGCTTGAACTAATTCAAATCTGCCTGTGTTTAATGCTATAACGAACAGTTTCTTATTTCAAAACATTCTGTTTTTGTGTGTATATGTATATATATAGATATATATGTATGACGTATTCATGTGTGTGTATGTGAGTGTGTGTATGGTGTGTGCCAATATCTGCAGGGCGTCCAGGACATTCGAGTCCTGCGGGCACTTCCTCACTTATCAATTTTTATTATTAGTCGTACAAAATGTGTGTATTGTGTTTCTTTCATTCTTTTGTTGGTGTTTAGTTTTTTTTTTTTTTTTTTGGTTCATTTGTTGTGTTTTGTTTTCGTTGCGAAAGATAAATTTAATCACTGTACAAAAGACCGACGCGTAACACTGTTAGATAGCCTTGGCTTTGGCTATCTATGGGCCGCACAAATATTTTCGCTTCTGATCATCCATATAATCGCGTGTAGACATCTGTATGGCTCGCTGCAGCATCTCGTTCTCATTGACGCCTGGCGAAGATCGGAGGAAAAATGTAAATTGGAAGTTTCTTGTATTAAACAAAATAAAAACTGTACTAACCATCGTTGGCGTAGGAGGCCTCGAGCAGCTCCTGATAGAAGCTGGAGTAGCTCTGCTTTGGCGGCGACTGAGCATCGACACGTTTGGGTGGCGACTGGGACGACTGTTTGGAGGTGCATGGTTGCTGTTCCACTTCCGGCGTGCGCTCTCTTGCAGCTGAGGGCGCTGCATCGCGCTTGGGACTCTTACGCTGCGGCGTTTCGTGTACTTCCAGACTACAATCGGGCAACAAATCATATGTGAGAGTTGCGATGGTGGCACTAATGGATAGCTGGCACATACCTGTTGCCTGCCTCACGCACTTCGTGACGACGTTTCTTGCTGCTGCGCAGGTTGTTGCTGCGACGCTGGGATTTGGGCAATTTTTTGGAGCGCTGTGTGGCGGCCGCTGTATTGGGCGAAGCATTGCCTCCACAGTGGCCCACTGAGCTTGTGCTGCTCATATCGGTGGCATCGCTCTCATAGCCGCCCAGTTCGTTCACTTCGGGCGGTAGCTTGTGTGTAAACTGGCCTAGGCTCTTGGGCGATAGTGCAAAGCCAGAGGCTGGGCCATCACCGACGCTGGAGCTGCTCAAGGTGGCGGCTGTGCTGCTGTTGTTGTTACTGCTGCCACAGCTTCCTCCTCCTCCTCCTCCATCGCTTGAGTATTTGGAGGGTGAAGCGTCAGAGTCGGTAAGCGCCTCGGCAGATGTCACTGTTGAAGATGTTGCCGAAGTGGCGGCTGTGTTGCTGCTGCGCGAACGCTGCATATTATCACGGCACCATTGTAAATAGGACTCGCGAGCGATTTGCTCCTCGATGGCCTCGTTGGTAGCTTCCCAGTCTGTTGTCTTTAGCTTATCCTCAAACATTGTCTACACAAGAAATATAAATTAATGTCATATTGATTTATATATATATATATTATTGTAAGATTACCTGTTCAATTTCCAGCTGCTCGCTAAGACGCACTGCCTCCTTGGTCTGAAACTCGGGCTTGTAACCAGCCAACCCCAAGCCGACGCCCACAGTGGCATTGTAAGGATCCAGTATCGCATTATAGTGAGAGCCTCGTTGATAGGACAAACGCAGCGGCGGATAACCAGCCTGCGATTGCTCCGAATTGAAGATGTTGATGGGAGCTGGAAGTATTCAAAATAAAAAATATAAGCACAAATGTTTAAGAGATCAAGACTTTATTCTCCATAGTCAACGGGCTCCACTATAAACCAGAGTTTTTGGCCACACCTTTCATAACGGATGAAGGCGCGCACAATGAGAGGGATTGTGAAAAACGTTGGCAATTGGGTGCACAAGGCTGTCAAAGAAAAAGTAAATCGTCCAACGGGCTTTAAGTTATTTTCATAGCGAAACTTGCAACACTTATGTTTCTCATTGCCAAAGATTTGTGCGGAATACAAATACATCTTAATACAAAATTCTGCCTTTGGGAATTGCAGGAACATGGAGGTGTGAAGGTGCGATGGTTTCTTGTCATATTTTGTATTTATTTGCCATCCAAAATAAACATTAAAAGTATAACTCATGCGGACGAACATTGCCGAGACCTATAAACCCATTTCAATTTTTTAACAGAGTATAAATAAACATGAATTAAAACCATTCAGCACAGGGTGCAAAAAAAAATTTAAAAGGGATAGCTGATAATTTAAAAACAAGAATCGGACGGTCTTTTGGAATCGGACGCCTGTTGGACTACAGAGCTTATAACGAAATTGAATACTAACTCGACTGATAGCAATAGACTTCGACGGTGCGACTGTAGATCTCTGATATGGCCTGTATCTCGATGTGATTGCCGTGTGCATCCCGAGCCCGTTTTCGTTGAATGTAGCCGTTGATGTCCTCGGTGACAAACTGACCAAAGTACTCGCGGTTCTCATGCTAGAAAAAATGAATGGAAAACTTAAATCAATATAATATGTGCATAAATACATATATAGATATTACAATATAGTCCATTGTGTGCTGACGTATGACATCGTGCATGCCCTCATCGCCATAGATCTGCAGAGATATTGAGCGAAATAGGCAGGCGCCGTCTTCCTCCACGGGCTTCAGTTCATAGCCGCGCTTCTCCATGCACTTGGCAAACTCCTCGTCGCGCCTCTTCCACTCCTCGACCGAAATGGTGCGCTCCTTGGGCTGCAGATGCTCATCACCGCTATTATAGCCAGAAAATGTCTCCTCGACCGCCTTGAGCAAGTTGGCCGCCGCAGCAGCCGGTGTGATCTGGGTCTGCGCTTTTGGTACGTTGGCACAGCCTAGGCCCAGATGTTCCGGCGATTTGCGACCCACGGCCGTGGGACTGCTATTGCCCGGCCCGGCCGCAACGGCAGCTGCCACCACTGAATGTGGACTACTGCATTTGCTGGTGACGCCCGCAACGCCGCCACCTCCTACAGTCGGGTGATTAAGGCTGAGTTTTTCGCGCTCCAAGCGATCGCGCTTGTGATGATGAGCGTGGCCCTCGTGGTGTTCGCGTCGTTTCGAGCGTGAGCTGTAAAACAGGAAAATTGATTAGACGTAGGTAGCGTTTAAGAAAAGGTATAATTGGGTTGTCGTAGATGCAGGAGAATGACAGATGCAAGATAAAAAAATACCAATAAAGCCATTTAACAAATAAAATGCTTGATGCAGTTAGGCATAGAACAAACAAGAAAATCTTTATACAGAAAGATCCTGTAGCAGCTTCATTATATAGTGATCCGCTTTTGATTAGTTTTGGCCAAAAAGTTTAAACTCATTAAATGGAAAAAAGGTCCTGCGGCAGCTTTATGATATAGTGATTTGTTCCAGTCGCAGCAACGAGACGGATCTATGACGCATTTATGAAGATAAAACACCTTAAGAGACTAGTTTGCGGAAAGGCAGACGGACATCGTGGCAGCATAGTTATAGGACAAAACATAGATTATCTGGCCAGGAATCCACACTCACCTCTTGTGTGGACTGCAGCGATGTGTGCGTGCCAGCTCGTCGTAGACCTCCCCACGGCGCTGTGGACTCTGCGGGCATAGAAATTATATCATAAGTGATGCAAATGCATTAATTGCGATGTTAATACGCACCTGGCCATGGCCATCGATAACAACATTGCGATGGGCCTGATTGACAACCGATTGCTCCACCACTACCTGACCAGAGACGTGGGCCTCGGTGGCATCCGCATCGACCACGCGCTTGCCACTGGGTGCACTGACTGGCTTTATGGTCATGCTGTGGCCGCCTGTAAACTACCACGCAATTCGTTAATGCGAAGCTTCAAATGATTCGTCTGCTGCTTGTTTTTGTTATGCGAAAGTTGAACACATATGTTATGGGAAATTTGGTAAGCTGTTGGCCAGCTCAGAATTAGATTTTCTTCTGCGTTTGTGTGTGTATGTGGTATCACTTTTTTTTTTACACAAGTTCTTTGTCCGTGTGGCAAACGCTGCTTGAGTAGATTCCCTTATTAACGCACTTATATTATATTATGTTATTGTTGTTGTTATTATTATTATGGTTGCTGCTCTCAAAACAGTTGATGTAGTAATTTATTCGACGCACAACTATGAAATCATATTCATAGCCAATGTAAATGGTGAAAATTTTGTGATTTTCGTTTCAATGTGTGTGTGTGTTTGCTGTGCCTGCATGTATGTGCGTGTGTGTGTGTGTCTGTGTGTAGTGTTTGCTAGCAATCGTCTTTGTCTCTTGCACTGTTGCAGAAACGATTAATTAAATACGTCGCTTCGCTCAGTTGTATAATTGTGCGCAGTGCACTTTATAATATAACAAATTTCATAGTTTATAATAAGCTCGTGCAGTTTTGTTTTTATGTTATTAGAAAGTTTAAAGCCAGGAGAGTCTGTTCGATTTTTGTATTTACACCAATCACAAATTCGTCAGATGCGCACGTTGTGCTTCTTCTTGCAGTTTTGGCATTTTTTAGGCAATTTCATTGAGTCAGCTTGTCGCGCCATACGGCGAACATCTGATAATAATCATGTAGCTCGGTAGTGTTGCAATATTCGTTTTTTTTTACGGCTAAATTTAGCTTTTTTTTTTATAGCAATAATATACACGAATAATAAGTTATATAATTTCTTGTGGCACCGATTGCCTTTCATTCTGCTAAGTTTAATCCTATTGTTGTATACTATTGATGATTTTAAATTGCACGATACGTCTTGGAAAATTATTTAATTGATAATAATAAGTAGAAGAATCTCCAGCTTATTCGAAAACAGTTTAATTTCATGACAACTTTAGGTTCACCACATATTAAACAAATATTTAGGCAAATGCGCGGGCGAATATTTGCCATCAAATAGTAATTTGCATTATAAATCATCTAGTCAACAGCTGAAATAACAATGTTTTCTCGGTATTTATTTGAATATTTTTCCTATACTGACTTTATATAGCTTTGTATTCATAGTAGCTCAAAGAATATCACAATAAGTCACTTATCTACATATATAAATTTTTCCATGACTTTGTCATGGCCTTATTCTAGACATGAATATCAAACAAAAAGCGGATTTCACTTCAAATAAAATGCGGATAAATATATTGATTTGCATAGATATTTTACTAACTGTTTAAAAACAGAACTGTCAACATTTACATATATTGCTGTACAAACGGAAGCATTTGACAGATACTTTCATTGATAATGTTAGTTTAGGTATTGACCATTCCAAGCGTCGTTGCCCCATCCAGTTCCGTAATAGTCCCAGGTCGGACTGGCTCCCATCCATGCCCCTTGCGATCCCCACCAGTATGGATAGGCTCCAGTTCCGTATCGGGCGCCTCCTACTTTCATGCTTCTACTGGCATATCTTTTTGATTTCTTGTTTAGAGCGATCTGTCCAGTATTTATTTGCGAATCGTCTGTTTCAAGGGTATCTCCGACGTCAGATGATAAACTGCTTTCTTGACCCCTCTTGATGACCTTTCCGATAACACCCGGAATGCCTGAGGAGCTGGAACGCTTCGACCAAGTGTAAGTAGTGCGAGTTCCGGACTTGCCACCGTTTCGGACGGCGTTTCCATTTGCAGTGGAACTTCCAGAGTTGACACTTACAACCACCTTGCTTGATGGTTTCGTACCCTTGGTTGATGAACTAGACCGCTTTGACCAAGAACTCGAAGCTACTCTTTTCTTCCTCGAACCGCCTTGGGTTGGAATTTGATTTGCTGTTGTCGAAGTTTTGGTGGAGCCGGATCGGTATGTGTTGCCACCTCCAACAACTCTAGTGGTCGTGAAGGTTCCAGACTGCTCGCTTTTTCCGTTTTTAACCACTGTGCTAGGGTCCACTGATGAGCTTGATTTTTCAGATGTTTTCGTAATTGTGGTTGAGTCAGATTGTTGAGAGTCTCCACTTCCAGCAGCATTCCCAGCCCCAGAATTTGTCGTTGAACTGGACTGATTGGTTTCGTCCGAAGATGTCGCTGTGTTCGAGGAGGATTCCGATCCAACATTGTTGCCGGTTTCAACAACAGTGTTAGTCTGGCCGGAACTCTCTTCTACGACGGGATCCACCGATGAACTGGTCTCCTCAAAGGTTGTCGTTGTCGTGGTTGAGCCAGATTGCTGTGAGTCTCCACCTCCAACAACAGTGTCGCCACTTGATGTTGATGTTGAACTAGACTGACTCGATTCATCCGAAGATGTGATCGTGTTCGAGGAGGATCCCGATTCAACATTGTTGCCGGTTTCAACAACAGTGCTAGTCTGGCCGGAACTCTCTTCTACGACGGGATCCACCGATGAACTGGTTTCCTCAGAGGTTGTCGTTGTCGTGCTTGAGCCAGATTGCTGTGAGTCTCCACCTCCAACAACAGTGTCGCCACCTGATGTTGATGTTGAACTAGACTGACTCGATTCATCCGAAGATGTGATCGTGTTCGAGGAAGATCCCGATTCAACATTGTTGCCGGTTTCAACAACAGTGCTAGTCTGGCCGGAACTCTCTTCTACGACGGGATCCACCGATGAACTGGTTTCCTCAGAGGTTGTCGTTGTCGTGGTTGAGCCAGATTGCTGTGAGTCTCCACCTCCAACAACAGTGTCGTCACCTGATGTTGATGTTGAACTAGACTGACTCGATTCATCCGAAGATGTGATCGTGTTCGAGGAAGATCCCGATTTAACATTGTTGCCGGTTTCAACAACAGTGCTAGTCTGGCCGGAATTCTCTTCTACGACGGGATCCACCGATGCATTAGATTCCTCGGAGGTTGTCGTGGTTGAGCCAGATTGCTGTGAGTCTCCTCCTTCAACAACAGTGTCGCCACCTGATGTTGATGTTGAACTAGACTGACTCGATTCATCCGAAGATGTGATCGTGTTCGAGGAGGATTCCGATTCAACATTGTTGCCGGTTTCAACAACAGTGTTAGTCTGGCCGGAACTCTCTTCTACGACAGGATCCACCGATGAACTGGTTTCCTCAGAGGTTGTCGTTGTCGTGGTTGAGCCAGATTGCTGTGAGTCTCCACCTCCAACAACATTTTCTGCACCAGATGTCGATGATGAACTAGACTGACTCGATTCATCCGAAGATGTGATCGTGTTCGAGGAAGATCCCGATTCAACATTGTTGCCGGTTTCAACAACAGTGCTAGTCTGGCCGGAACTCTCTTCTACGACGGGATCCACCGATGAACTGGTTTCCTCAGAGGTTGTCGTTGTCGTGGTTGAGCCAGATTGCTGTGAGTCTCCACCTCCAACAACAGTGTCGCCACCTGATGTTGAAGATGAACTAGACTGATTCGTTTCTTCCGAAGATGTGATCGTGTTCGAGGAAGATCCCGATTCAACATTGTTGCCGGTTTCAACAACAGTGTTAGTCTGGCTGGAATTCTCTTCTACGACGGGATCCACCGATGAATTGGTTTCCTCAGAGGTTGTCGTTGTCGTGGTTGAGCCAGATTGCTGTGAGTCTCCACCTTCAATAACAGTGTCGCCACCTGATGTTGATGTTGAACTAGACTGATTCGTTTCTTCCGAAGATGTGATCGTGTTCGAGGAGGATTCCGATTCAACATTGTTGCCGGTTTCAACAACAGTGTTAGTCTGGCTGGAATTCTCTTCTACGACGGGATCCACCGATGAATTGGTTTCCTCAGAGGTTGTCGTTGTCGTGGTTGAGCCAGATTGCTGTGAGTCTCCACCCTCAAAAACAGTGTCGCCACCTGATGTTGATGTTGAACTAGACTGACTTGATTCATCCGAAGATGTGATCGTATTGGAGGAAGATTCCGATTCAACATTGTTGCCGGTTTCAACAACAGTGTTAGTCTGGCCGGAATTTTCTTCTGCGACGGGATCCACCGATTCATTAGATTCCTCAGAGGTTGTCGTTGTCGTGGTTGAGCCAGATTGCTGTGAGTCTCCACCTCCAACAACAGTGTCGCCACCTGATGTTGATGTTGAACTAGACTGACTCGATTCATCCGAAGATGTGATCGTGTTCGAGGAAGATCCCGATTCAACATTGTTGCCGGTTTCAACAACAGTGCTAGTCTGGCCGGAACTCTCTTCTACGACGGGATCCACCGATGAACTGGTTTCCTCAGAGGTTGTCGTTGTCGTGGTTGAGCCAGATTGCTGTGAGTCTCCACCTCCAACAACAGTGTCGTCACCTGATGTTGATGTTGAACTAGACTGACTCGATTCATCCGAAGATGTGATCGTGTTCGAGGAAGATCCCGATTTAACATTGTTGCCGGTTTCAACAACAGTGCTAGTCTGGCCGGAATTCTCTTCTACGACGGGATCCACCGATGCATTAGATTCCTCGGAGGTTGTCGTGGTTGAGCCAGATTGCTGTGAGTCTCCTCCTTCAACAACAGTGTCGCCACCTGATGTTGATGTTGAACTAGACTGACTCGATTCATCCGAAGATGTGATCGTGTTCGAGGAGGATTCCGATTCAACATTGTTGCCGGTTTCAACAACAGTGTTAGTCTGGCCGGAACTCTCTTCTACGACAGGATCCACCGATGAACTGGTTTCCTCAGAGGTTGTCGTTGTCGTGGTTGAGCCAGATTGCTGTGAGTCTCCACCTCCAACAACATTTTCTGCACCAGATGTCGATGATGAACTAGACTGACTCGATTCATCCGAAGATGTGATCGTGTTCGAGGAAGATCCCGATTTAACATTGTTGCCGGTTTCAACAACAGTGCTAGTCTGGCCGGAATTCTCTTCTACGACGGGATCCACCGATGCATTAGATTCCTCGGAGGTTGTCGTGGTTGAGCCAGATTGCTGTGAGTCTCCTCCTTCAACAACAGTGTCGCCACCTGATGTTGATGTTGAACTAGACTGACTCGATTCATCCGAAGATGTGATCGTGTTCGAGGAGGATTCCGATTCAACATTGTTGCCGGTTTCAACAACAGTGTTAGTCTGGCCGGAACTCTCTTCTACGACAGGATCCACCGATGAACTGGTTTCCTCAGAGGTTGTCGTTGTCGTGGTTGAGCCAGATTGCTGTGAGTCTCCACCTCCAACAACAGTGTCGTCACCTGATGTTGATGTTGAACTAGACTGACTCGATTCATCCGAAGATGTGATCGTGTTCGAGGAAGATCCCGATTCAACATTGTTGCCGGTTTCAACAACAGTGCTAGTCTGGCCGGAACTCTCTTCTACGACGGGATCCACCGATGAACTGGTTTCCTCAAAGGTTGTCGTTGTCGTGGTTGAGCCAGATTGCTGTGAGTCTCCACCTTCAACAACAGTGTCGCCACCTGATGTTGAAGTTGAACTAGACTGATTCGTTTCTTCCGAAGATGTGATCGTGTTCGAGGAAGATCCCGATTCAACATTGTTGCCGGTTTCAACAACAGTGTTAGTCTGGCTGGAATTCTCTTCTACGACGGGATCCACCGATGAATTGGTTTCCTCAGAGGTTGTCGTTGTCGTGGTTGAGCCAGATTGCTGTGAGTCTCCACCTTCAATAACAGTGTCGCCACCTGATGTTGATGTTGAACTAGACTGATTCGTTTCTTCCGAAGATGTGATCGTGTTCGAGGAGGATTCCGATTCAACATTGTTGCCGGTTTCAACAACAGTGTTAGTCTGGCTGGAATTCTCTTCTACGACGGGATCCACCGATGAATTGGTTTCCTCAGAGGTTGTCGTTGTCGTGGTTGAGCCAGATTGCTGTGAGTCTCCACCTCCAACAACAGTTTCTGCATCAGATGTCGACGATGAACTAGACTGACTTGATTCATCCGCAGATGTGATCGTGTTCGAGGAGGATCCCGATTCAACATTGCTGTCGGTTTCAACAACAGTGTTAGTCTGGCCGGAACTCTCTTCTACGACGGGATCCACCGATGAACTGGTTTCCTCAGAGGTTGACGTTGTCGTGGTTGAGCCAGATTGCTGTGAGTCTCCACCTCCAACAACAGTTTCTGCATCAGATGTCGACGATGAACTAGACTGACTCGATTCATCCGAAGATGTGATCGTGTTCGAGGAGGATCCCGATTCAACATTGTTGCCGGTTTCAACAACAGTGTTAGTCTGGCCGGAACTCTCTTCTACGACGGGATCTACCGATGAACTGGTTTCCTCAGAGGTTGTCGTTGTCGTGGTTGAGCCAGATTGCTGTGAGTCTCCACCTCCAACAACAGTGTCGCCACCTGATGTTGATGTTGAACTAGACTGACTTGATTCATCCGAAGATGTGATCGTATTCGAGGAAGATTCCGATTCAACATTGTTGCCGGTTTCAACAACAGTGTTAGTCTGGCCGGAATTTTCTTCTGCGACGGAATCCACCGATTCATTAGATTCCTCAGAGGTTGTCGTTGTCGTGGTTGAGCCAGATTGCTGTGAGTCTCCACCTCCAACAACAGTGTCGCCACCTGATGTTGATGTTGAACTAGACTGATTCGTTTCTTCCGAAGATGTGATCGTGTTCGAGGAGGATCCCGATTCAACATTGTTGCCAGTTTCAACAACAGTGTTAGTCTGGCCGGAACTCTCTTCTACGACGGGATCCACCGATGAACTGGTTTCCTCAGAGGTTGTCGTTGTCGTGGTTGAGCCAGATTGCTGTGAGTCTCCACCTCCAACAACAGTGTCGCCACCTGATGTTGATGTTGAACTAGACTGACTTGATTCATCCGAAGATGTGATCGTATTCGAGGAAGATTCCGATTCAACATTGTTGCCGGTTTCAACAACAGTGTTAGTCTGGCCGGAATTCTCTTCTGCGACGGGATCCACCGATTCATTAGATTCCTCAGAGGTTGTCGTTGTCGTGGTTGAGCCAGATTGCTGTGAGTCTCCACCTCCAACAACAGTGTCGCCACCTGATGTTGATGTTGAACTAGACTGATTCGTTTCTTCCGAAGATGTGATCGTGTTCGAGGAGGATCCCGATTCAACATTGTTGCCAGTTTCAACAACAGTGTTAGTCTGGCCGGAACTCTCTTCTACGACGGGATCCACCGATGAACTGGTTTCCTCAGAGGTTGTCGTTGTCGTGGTTGAGCCAGATTGCTGTGAGTCTCCACCTCCAACAACAGTGTCGCCACCTGATGTTGATGTTGAACTAGACTGACTCGATTCATCCGAGGATGTGATCGTGTTCGAGGAGGATCCCGATTCAACATTGTTGCCGGCTTCAACAACAGTGTTAGTCTGGCCGGAACTCTCTTCTACGACGGGATCCACCGATTCATTAGATTCCTCAGAGGTTGTCGTTGTCGTGGTTGAGCCAGATTGCTGTGAGTCTCCACCTCCAACAACAGTTTCAGCATCAGATGTCGACGATGAACTAGACTGACTCGATTCATCCGAAGATGTGATCGTGTTCGAGGAGGATCCCGATTCAACATTGTTGCCGGTTTCAACAACAGTATTAGTCTGGCCGGAATTCTCTTCTGCGACGGGATCCACCGATTCATTAGATTCCTCAGAGGTTGTCGTTGTCGTGGTTGAGCCAGATTGCTGTGAGTCTCCACCTCCAACAACAGTGTCGCCACCTGATGTTGATGTTGAACTAGACTGACTTGATTCATCAGAAGATGTGATCGTATTCGAGGAGGATTCTGATTCAACATTGTTGCCGGTTTCAACAACAGTGTTAGACTGATTCGTTTCTTCCGAAGATGTGATCGTGTTCGAGGAAGATCCCGATTCAACATTGTTGCCGGTTTCAACAACAGTGTTAGTCTGGCCGGAACTCTCTTCTACGACGGGATCCACCGATGAACTGATTTCCTCAGAGGTTGTCGTTGTCGTGGTTGAGCCAGATTGCTGTGAGTCTCCACCTCCAACAACAGTGTCGCCACCTGATGTTGATGTTGAACTAGACTGACTCGATTCATCCGAGGATGTGATCGTGTTCGAGGAGGATCCCGATTCAACATTGTCGCCGGCTTCAACAACAGTGTTAGTCTGGCCGGAACTCTCTTCTACGACGGGATCCACCGATTCATTAGATTCCTCAGAGGTTGTCGTTGTCGTGGTTGAGCCAGATTGCTGTGAGTCTCCACCTCCAACAACAGTGTCGCCACCTGATGTTGATGTTGAACTAGACTGACTTGATTCATCAGAAGATGTGATCGTATTCGAGGAGGATTCCGATTTAACATTGTTGCCGGTTTCAACAACAGTGTTAGTCTGGCCGGAATTCTCTTCTGCGACGGGATCCACCGATTCATTAGATTCCTCAGAGGTTGTCGTTGTCGTGGTTGAGCCAGATTGCTGTGAGTCTCCACCTCCAACAACAGTTTCAGCATCAGATGTCGATGATGAACTAGACTGACTCGATTCATCCGAAGATGTGATCTTGTTCGAGGAGGATCCCGATTCAACATTGTTGCCGGTTTCAACAACAGTATTAGTCTGGCCGGAATTCTCTTCTGCGACGGGATCCACCGATTCATTAGATTCCTCAGAGGTTGTCGTTGTCGTGGTTGAGCCAGATTGCTGTGAGTCTCCACCTCCAACAACAGTGTCGCCACCTGATGTTGAACTAGACTGACTTGATTCATCAGAAGATGTGATCGTATTCGAGGAGGATTCCGATTCAACATTGTTGCCGGTTTCAACAACAGTGTTAGTCTGGCCGGAATTCTCTTCTGCGACGGGATCCACCGATTCATTAGATTCCTCAGAGGTTGTCGTTGTCGTGGTTGAGCCAGATTGCTGTGAGTCTCCACCTCCAACAACAGTGTCGCCACCTGATGTTGATGTTGAACTAGACTGACTTGATACATCCGAAGATGTGATCGTGTTCGAGGAGGATCCCGATTCAACATTGTTGTCGGTTTCAATAACAGTGTTAGTCTGGCCAGAACTCTCTTCTACGACGGGATCCACCGATTCATTAGATTCCTCAGAGGTTGTCGTTGTCGTGGTTGAGCCAGATTGCTGTGAGTCTCCACCTCCAACAACAGTTTCAGCATCAGATGTCGACGATGAACTAGACTGACTCGATTCATCCGAAGATGTGATCGTGTTCGAGGAGGATCCCGATTCAACATTGTTGCCGGTTTCAACAACAGTATTAGTCTGGCCGGAATTCTCTTCTGCGACGGGATCCACCGATTCATTAGATTCCTCAGAGGTTGTCGTTGTCGTGGTTGAGCCAGATTGCTGTGAGTCCCCACCTCCAACAACAGTGTCGCCACCTGATGTTGAACTAGACTGACTTGATTCATCAGAAGATGTGATCGTATTCGAGGAGGATTCCGATTCAACATTGTTGCCGGTTTCAACAACAGTGTTAGTCTGGCCGGAATTCTCTTCTGCGACGGGATCCACCGATTCATTTGATTCCTCAGAGGTTGTCGTTGTCGTGGTTGAGCCAGATTGCTGTGAGTCTCCACCTCCAACAACAGTGTCGCCACCTGATGTTGATGTTGAACTAGACTGACTCGATTCATCCGAGGATGTGATCGTGTTCGAGGAGGATCCCGATTCAACATTGTCGCCGGCTTCAACAACAGTGTTAGTCTGGCCGGAACTCTCTTCTACGACGGGATCCACCGATGAACTGATTTCCTCAGAGGTTGTCGTTGTCGTGGTTGAACCAGGTTGCTGTGAGTCTCCACCTCCAACAACAGTGTCGCCACCTGATGTTGATGTTGAACTAGACTGACTCGATTCATCCGAGGATGTGATCGTGTTCGAGGAGGATTCCGATTCAACATTGTCGCCGGTTTCAACAACAGTGTTAGTCTGGCCGGAACTCTCTTCTACGACGGGATCCACCGATAAACTGGTTTCCTCAACGGTTGTCGTTGTCGTGGTTGAGCCAGATTGCTGTGAGTCTCCACCTTCAACAACAGTGTCGCCACCTGATGTTGATGTTGAACTAGACTGATTCGTTTCTTCCGAAGATGTGATCGTGTTCGAGGAAGATCCCGATTCAACATTGTTGCCGGTTTCAACAACAGTGTTAGTCTCACCGGAACTCTCTTCTACGACGGGATCCACCGATGAACTGGTTTCCTCAGAGGTTGTCGTTGTCGTGGTTGTGCCAGATTGCTGTGAGTCTCCACCTCCAACAACAGTTTCTGCATCAGATGTCGACGATGAACTAGTCTGACTCGATTCATCCGAAGATGTGATCGTGTTTGAGGAGGATTCCGATTCAACATTGTTGCCGGTTTCAACAACAGTGCTAGTCTGGCCGGAATTCTCTTCTACGACGGGATCCACCGATGAACTGGTTTCCTCAGAGGTTGTCGTTGTCGTGGTTGAGCCAGATTGCTGTGAGTCTCCACCAGACGATGTCGCAGTTGTAGTTGAGCTTGAACTTTTGGTTCCACTTTTAATTATTTTATCAACACGGCCCGAAGATCTGTGATTATGCGGAATAGTCTTTCTAATATCGTTTATGATTGAATCAAATTGAACGTTATTTTGCTGAACTCCTAAAACGTCAGCTGTTGAAGTTATCCGGTTATTTGCACATTTCACATGATTATGATTTCCGTCAAGTTCACCATCGTGTATAAGTATTAATTTACCGAAAAGTCTATCCAAGAGCCACAAGCGAATATCTTTCCGAATATCTAGAAGGGTTTGTCTCACACTTTCACAACAAGGACCGGTAGTTCCTGGCTTCGGCTTCACCGCCTCGGTGCTCACTGCTGTCTCCGTATGAATGTGAGCACCGGCTGCGAGTGCCACGAAGGTGCCCAAGAGGGCGATACAAAATATACGCATTGTCTACCAAGAACGTGGGCTCAACTTTATCTGTTGGCCACAACGACAACTGGGCTGCTTTTATACTTTATCAACATATTCGGGTTTATTGTCTTTCCTATAATTTGGATATTTGCGTAGATGCTTTTGTGCAGTTAAGCAAATTTCTCATTGTTCCAAAACATTTGGTACTTCTATTGTTCCATGCCAAAAAAAAAAGTTAAAAATTAGTTACTTGATACTGAACCCACGAAACCATATAGAAAAGGAAATAAACAGCTGTGCAAAATATTTGCTCCGAGCTTAGATTAAACAAGATTCAGACTTTCTTAAGACTTTACTTTGGCTAAGACGTCAAACGTGCTGCAATTACCAAATATAATTGGAGTATGAGGAGCGTGTTGCCAAGACAAAGCGTTGTTTATTTGAGTTCTCAGCAGATTAGAATTTACCAAATTATGCCATATTCAAATTTATTCTTTCAACATTTTATTTATACCATATGTACATTAGTATAGGGTTTATTGTATAGATATATATATTGTCATCAAAGACTTCAATCAGAACTCATCCTTCTCAAATGGATGGTGTGGATGACCAAATTGGCTGTAAAATATCGAAAATGATAAGTGTAAGTACAAGTGAAATATATAAATTGAATTCAAAAGCAGCAATAAAATCAAAACAAAGTTAACACTCGTCTAACTACGGGTCTAACAAACTGGAAAGTACTTTATAATTGTTAGTGAGGTATTAGGAATATAGTTTGGTTTAGTTTTTTTTTTTTGATTAACTAAAGTGCATTCCAATCAAATTAAAATAGATTGGAGTACAAAAGCGGGTAACTATTTGCTGAACAGTGAAACGAGTAAATAAACAAAACAAACAGGCTGTAAAAAAATAGGTAAAGTATTTAAACATACGTCTGTGCTTCTCGGATTGCGCGCTGTTAGTTTCGCCAGAAATATTTACTTAACTATGGGTATTCATATATCATATGTCTCATATGGTTAGAAAGATTTCGTGTGATTTAATTTAATACTCGTCGTGAAATGGATAATATTTATGACCGCCAGCATCTCTAAATAATCATATTTTCAAAAAATTACAATCAAATCCATATATAGAAATATCAAAGTAAAATAAATAGAAAATAATAGTAATAAATTCACCACTTATATAAATACTTAACAAACTACTTTTCGATTGAAAAGAATTTCAATGGGAATTAATAAACAGAAAACTTACTTGAGCAGTGGCACCAGGCGTCCATTGCATTCGAAACTTTCAATTGTTTTGATTTCCTCAGGTGTTAAAACGAAATCAAACACTTTGAAGTTCGATTCGATACGTTCCTTGGTCACAGACTTTGGTATAACAATGTTATTGCGCTGGATCTGATAGCGTATCAGAATCTGTCCAGGTGTCTTTTTCTTGGATTCAGCAATGTCCTTAATCTACAAGAGGTTACAGTTTGAAGGTTGAACAGTTTGTTGTGCGTTTATGCGTTTTATGACTTACGGCTTTTTCCTCTAGAATTACGGGATCACCCTCCTTGGCCCAAGGACGGTTTGGGCTGCCCAAAGGGCTGTATGCGGTAATGGAAATATTCTTTGATTTGCAAAAATCGGAAAGTTTCTTCTGGGTTAAATACGGATGGCATTCGATCTGATTTGTGGCTGGGGGTATTTTGGCAACCGCCAGCACGCGCTCGATTTGGTTCTTGTTGAAGTTTGAAACGCCAATGGACTTGACCAGACCGTCCTCAACAAGCTTCTCCATGGCCTTCCAGGTGTCTACGTAATCGTCTGGGGAGAACAGAGTTTTGCCATCTTTATCAACTGGAAACAGCTCGCATCCCTCCTTGTAACCCATTGGCCAGTGGATCAAGTATAGATCTAGGTATTTCAGCTTCAATAAATCCAATGTATTCTCACAAGCAGCTCTGACCGCGGCTGGACGATGAAATGTATTCCATAACTTGCTGGTGATGAACAAATCCTCGCTACAAGAAAAAAAAACAAAACGTAATGCGTAAGCGTAAAAGAGTTGTTCGGATCACATACCGCTTGACAACGCCTTCCTTGATTTTGGCCTCAATGCCAGCACCGACCTCAGGTTCGTTCTGATAGACATAGGCGCAATCAATGTGCCGATAGCCAACATCAATGGCAGTCTTAACCGCCTCAGCCACTTGTCCAGGAGGGCTCTGAAAAGCAACAACAAAATATTTCACATTAGTGTGGCAAGCAAAATGGGATTGAGGTTAAGGGTGATTTGCTAATTAATCTTTTTCCATATGTCAAGATTAATTTAACAATTTATGATTTAATTGGAATGTTTTATATTGTCTGGATGACTTAGGAAATGTAAATTGAGCTGCCTATCTGCGACTGAATGTCACTTATCAGCAGTAACGGTTATTTTCATATCGATACGAGACAGACTCAGTTTCCGTTTAGCGAAATGACAAAAGTACAAACACGTCATTATATCAATACAATTTTTCCATTTAGGATTGAATTATCAAATATACCTTCTGTATTTAATGACAACAGAGTATAGCAAGCCTCTTTTGACCATCTAGATTCAAAAAGTGTCTTGATAAGCACATTTATCAGTTTATCAGTACTAGAGTACTCGTTTGTAAGTCCGTATGTATTGTACATAATTTATTGAGAGGTGACTTGACAAATTAAAAAATTTTCCGCTGACATTAAATCGGACAAGAGGTCACCTTGGTACAAGATTGTGTAAATAAGTGAATTCACACAAATGTAAGTAGTAGAAAATTGCTGGAGGTCTCATTATCGCCTGTTACATTAAAGTTTTTTCAACCGGATCACACCCACAGACACATATACACATGCATTTTTCACATGCATATACATATACATATACATATATGTACATATTTAAAAGCCGGCGTAAAGCAGATGCCTCTCCCGGCTAATTATCAGCTTCGTTGGGTCTGTTCCAATTTTCGCGACGTAAATAAAAAAGGAGGAAGTCGTGGGTGACGGATAAAATGAGACTATAGGAATATTTAAGTTATACGAATGTAAGCATCTAATCAAATTTAACCTTTAACTGTAAATTTGTAATTATTTTAATATGCACGTCCGTGTACTTACATTCCAGGTACCCAGACCGATGATGGGAATATCGTAGCCGCTGTTTAGCTTAACGGTAGGCACTTTGCTAGACATTTCGAGTATTTGTTTTATTTGCTTAATTATTTTTATAAAGGATATATTTAATTTAATATGAATTGATTATTTAAAAATTGAATGAGAAACTAAGCACCGACACACAGCTGTAGGCCGCTTTTATATGCCCAATGGCCGCCTTTGCGAAGCGAAAGCTTTGCTAAGCTTTTGAAAAGCACGAGGTCTGCATTTAAATATGCATCGATAACAGCTGTGCGATCGCTTTCAAATTGCAAGCGCCATAAATATCGATACATATCGGACAAACTTTAATTGAGGTTTTATATTTACAAGTTTTGCATGCTCCTCGGCTCTCTGTCGAAGTTGTGTGTACTCGAGAAAACTGTGCCGTAAACTTTTCAGAGCGCGATATACGCATAACTCTACTTTATCCATAGTATGTATGTGTGCGTGTATAAATTTCGTTTAGAATATAAATGTTTTTCAAAGTTATTTAGATTTGGTTTTTTGTAGAATATACAATGTATATACAGTAAATAAAACTAATATCTAATGAATATAACTATATGGAATAGAATTGTAAATCTTAACTTACATTCCAAGTTCCGAGTCCTATAATTGGCATTTCTTTTCCATCAGCAAGAACTGCTTTAGGCACAAAATTAAATTCCTCTTGGCACCTGTTTCGAAATTAATTAGATTTTTTCTCGCATTTAACTGGCAATAAACGGCTTACCATTTGAATCTCTCAGGTTTTGTATAGCCTCTAAATGTAGTTTTTAATATGGATCGGATTAACAGAATAGGATATCTAGAATGCCCGTTCATCTTTATCATCAAAATTAACGTTTTGTTTCTGTTTGTAGATTGTTCCTTTTTTTTTTTGTAGTTTTTAATAAATGCCAAATTCTTCAGGGATTACTACGTTTTAAATTTTTACATGAAAAAGAGCATTATGAAAATATACATTAAAACAAAAAACAGCATATTGACAAAGCCAAAATTGAAAACGTTTAGTACTAAAATCAGAATATATTTGAAAAACGTAGATCTTATGATCCTAGCTTGTTTGACATTTGTTAACAAAACTTAATAGCTTAATTTAATTAGTTAGTGTCGATGTCTATGCATATCCACTCGACATAGACACAGGTACACAGAAGATTTTAAATCCAATAAATACTCTTTCGATTGTGGTTTTATAATTGCTTTGGAGCATCAATTTCAAAGGGGTGATGTGGATGCCCATAGGCAGCTTTCATTGTCATGAAGCGCCCGTTGCAGTCAAGGTCATCGATGGCCTGCAAATCATCATTGTCCAATCCAAAGTCCCAAATCTTCTTGAAGTTCTCGTACATGTGATGCTTGCTGACTGAGCGCGGTATAACTATAATGCCCGATTGCGTCTGGTAGCGCAGTAGCACCTGTGCCGGCGTACGCTCGTATTTGGCAGCTATTTCCAATATAACTGGATGCTTGAGCAGCGGATAGGCACCAGGCTTCTCGTAGGGCGTGTGGGCGGACCCCAATGAGCTGTAAGCGGTCACGGCAATAGCATTGTCGTAGCAAAGGGTGATCAAAGTCTTCTGGCGTAAATACGGATGACATTCGATTTGTAGCACGACTGGCTTCAATTTGGCAACGCTCAGCAGCCGATTGATTTGCTGTTCATTGAAATTGGATACACCAATGGCGTGACACAGGCCACTGTCAACCAAATTCTCCATGGCCTTCCAGGTGTCTACGAAATCGATACTTTCAAATACCGCTTTGCCAGTGTCGGGACATGTGGGATAGAGATTGTTGCCCGACTTATATGCCATGGGCCAATGCATGAGATACAGATCCAGATAGTCGACACCCAGATTACAGATGCTTGTCTCACAGGCGGGACGCACCAGATCCGGTCTATGGTGCGTATTCCATAGCTTACTTGTTATGAAGAGCTGATCCCTGTGGATGATCCCATTAAGAATCTCTAGCTATTACAAATTTATAACGTTTACCTTGTTACTACACCCTCTTTGAGCTTCTCGGCAATCGCAGCGCCAACTTGTGCCTCATTTCCGTAAATATGGGCGCAATCAAAGTGACGATATCCTATATCAATTGCATCCTTTACTGCCTGTGTTATCACTTCTGGTGGGCTCTAAAAACAAACAATGATACCGGTTGTAAAAGCTTAAGTTTGCATTAATGCAAATGCAGTGCCTTGGAGAGCTTAAAAAGCTCGCTCTGCCAAAGGCAAGTGTCGTTGGCATAGACAATGAGAACTATACACAAGTTCAGAATATACACATTGCTTCCTAGTATATTTTGCCGTTGTTTTGTGATTATTCAATAATTTCAGAGCAGTTTCGATGTGTCTACTTACGCGCCATGTGCCCAGGCCGACCATTGGCATATTTTTGCCATTGCTCAAAAGAAAATTCGGTGTTGACATTTTCTTTATGCGAAACTAATTATATTGAACTATTCTTTAGAAGCGCGCTTGTTCCATTTACCGATAGTAAACGCAAGGAGAAAGCCCTATTAATTTAGCTACAAACGAATTTCATTGACAGCTTTTAAAACTACAAACATGCGTACATATGTATGTACGTACGTATATTGTTCAAATTTAGAAACTTTTTGGCAACCACAGCAGTTTTTTACTATCTTGACCTTGAGATTGTGTGAATATTTATTATATCTTTTGGCTTTTAAAATGCAGTTATTTTTAAGCAAATATAAATCACTAAAAGTGTGTACACACTGCCAGCGTATCAATATAAATATTATCGACTTTACGCGATGGTCGCTAATGTGTGTGATTTATCGATATCCTTATGTAGTTCCAACCATCTCTGTTTTGTTTGCCGGCCCTCCTCCGAAAAACATCAACAGTAAACTCGCAAACCACATTCAACTAATTTATAAGGTGTTGGAAAGATTAAGGATTAGCTATTATTATTAATCCTTCCGCCGGACGGTTTGAAACATGTTTGGGACCGTTAATAATTATCTTTCCGGTGTGTTACGTTCTGCCGAGGACTACGATGGTGACAATTTGGCCACATTTTTATCGCTGCGTGACGTACACGTCCAGAATCACAATTTGTACATAGCCCAGCCCGAAAAGCTGGTGGAGCGCATGCTGAAGCCACCATTGGATGAAGTAGTCGGTGCACATCTGAAGGTGCTCTACTATTTGGCCCAAGAGCCCCCCAACTACATGGACGCCTACAACCAGCAGGCGGCCAGTTGCTCGGCCGTTGTGAAGCTGCTGCAGCAACTAAAGGATGAGAACTGGTGCCTTCCGCTCATGTACCGCGTGTGCCTCGACCTGCGCTACCTGGCACAAGCGTGCGAGAAGCATTGTCGTGGTTTCACACCTGGCCACATACTGGAGAAGGCGGCTGACTGTATGATGGCCTGTTTTCGCGTGTGCGCCGCCGACGGACGTGCTTCGGAGGAGGAGACAAAGCGACTGGGCATGATGAATCTGGTGAATCAGCTGTTCAAGGTATATTTTCGGATAAATAAACTGCATCTGTGCAAGCCTCTTATCCGAGCCATCGACAATTGTGCGTTTAAGGAGAACTTTCCGCTGCCGGAGCAAATTACCTACAAATATTTTGTTGGTCGGCGCGCCATGTTTGATTCAAACTATCGGATGGCTGTGGAGGATCTGTCATATGCCTTCACCCACTGCCCTGACCGATTTACGAGCAACAAGCGCTTGATTCTCATTTATTTGGTGCCGGTGAAAATGTTACTCGGCTACCTGCCACGCAAAACCCTGCTGGAACGCTATGATCTTTTGCTCTTTCACGATCTGGCGCTCGCCCTGAAGGCCGGAAATGTGAACAAGTTTGATGAGATCGTGCACGAGCAGGAGCTGGTGCTCATACGGAGTGGCATTTACTTGCTCGTCGAAAAGCTCAAGTTTATTGTGTATCGTAATCTATTTAAGAAGGTTTTCGCCATTAGACAGACACATCAATTGGATATGAGTGATTTCCTTTCGGCATTGCAGTTTGTAGGTGTAACAGACGTGTCCATGGATGAGACACACTGCATCATAGCGAATCTTATCTACGATGGCAAAATTAAGGGCTACATTTCACATGCGCACAACAAATTGGTTGTTTCCAAGCAAAATCCGTTCCCGCCATTAATTTCAACATAGACTTTTTAACAGACTTTCCAATAAAAGAAACAAGGTTTTGTTGCCTCTGTGATCAAACAGCTGCTTTATCTTTACGCGCCATTTAAATTGGGGAGGAAGTATAAGTCACGAAAATGTAATTCACGTATTGATATTTGCTCACGCAGGGCTGCATAACAACTATCGATAGTCCCAACTGTCAGTGGTCAGGCCGCATGCACATACAAGTCACACATATGCACACGTATAAGCCTGTGTATATTTCTAATAGCTCAGCTGAAACAGTTTGGTGTAAATGATATAAATTAAATAGAATAACTGAAAGTTTTGGTAAATTCATGGCATCTAACGTATAAATTTAAGCAACTAGTTATACTCTAAAGCAATGTGTACAGCCTAAATATAAGATATTCGACCGGCGCTGTGAAATTACACTTGCAATCGCAAAATCAATATTGCTAATTTTGCTTTGGTTTTTTTTTCTATTTGAAATGACATAACTTTACAAATTGTACATATAACGAAATTAACAAGCAGTCTTTGTTGTTGCTTCTGTTTTGTTTTTGTTTTTTTAGAAAACTGCGCAAAGAAAGCACTGCGTACCTGGCACATACCTAGAAATCTGTTTTTGTTTCTGTGCACATAACGAAAGAGGCTAAACGGTCGACATGGCAGCACCGGTCATTGTTGAGGCCACGGCCAAGCAGACGGCGACGGTGAGTGAGAGACAATACCTTGTTCCAAAAACTGATCGATTAATTAAAAATGTCTTTCCGAACGCAGCTTATATTTATGCATGGCCTGGGCGACACTGGGTATGTACGGCTGTGTGGTATTTTTGTGCATATTGATAATTTGTGTGCTCCGCAGACATGGCTGGAGCAGCGCTTTAGCCGCTGTGCGTCCACCATTCATGAAGGTGATCTGTCCAACGGCGCCGACACAGCCGGTTTCGCTGAATGCCGGATTTCGTATGCCCTCATGGTTCGATCTGAAGACACTGGACATAGGCGGGCCCGAGGATGAGCCAGGTATACGCTCTGCACGAGACAATATACACGGCATGATAAATAAGGAGTTGAGCGCCGGCATACCGGCCAATCGCATTGTGCTTGGCGGCTTCTCACAGGGCGGCGCACTGGCCCTCTACTCGGCATTGACCTTTGAACAGCAACTGGCTGGCGTGGTGGCTCTGTCGTGCTGGCTGCCACTGCACAAGCAGTTCCCTAATGCCAAAATTAGCAGCGATGAGGTGCCTATATTCCAAGCACACGGAGACTATGATCCTGTGGTGCCTTACAAATTTGGACAGCTCAGCGCTAGTCTGCTCAAGTCGTTCATGAAGAATGTCACGTTCAAGACATATAGCGGACTGTCACACTCGTCGTCCGACGAGGAAATGAATGATGTCAAGGTGAGTGCGCGGTGCGGTGCAGCGCGGCGTGGCGCAGCGACTGCCTCTTAATAATTGATGAATTAGGCAATCTTATCGTTAAAGCATTTCCTTACTCTCTCTCTGCTCTTATCTCTTACAGGACATAATCAGTAAATGGGTAAACTAATTTCCATTAAGCACTTTAGCACTTTTAGCGCGCCTCCGTCTCGTGCATTCCACATTTGCGCAAAAGCAAGAAAATAAAAATACAACAATTAACGAAAAATACACTAAAATCGGGAAAACATGATTATTAAACACAAATAAAAATAAAAATCACAGTAAGCAAGCTTTAAATGGACACACACCCACACACACACAACTAACTAAGCGGCGACTTTAAAGAAGTCGAATTATAAGTTGTTTTTAACCAAATTGTGCTGGTAGAAGCATTGAGAAAAGTTAGACAAGCAATCAATTAAATAGTATACTACGTAATACCACGTATAACCCAACCTAATAATAGAGTGTGATGCCAATGCAGGTTGTGTTAAGCGAGGAACTTCGGCAAACGAGTTTTTCGACATTCTCGTTTATAAAGACACAATTCAAAGATAGCTACTTTCAGTACACACAAATTATGTGCTTTCTTTTTTTTTTCTCAGTTTAATTCAAAAATTAAAAACTACCAATAAAGCTACTTAATCCATTAAAGAAAAACCGAAAAGCAAAATAATTGAAATATTTATTATTCGGAACAATTGAATGATAATTTTGAAAATCAACCGGACATTAAACCGTTTTATAACACGTTAGTATTCGAAGTTTTTTTTAGACTACATTCATTTTTCAGAAATTCCTCACATGGAAACCTTAAAACATAACGTTAAGTTTTTAGAAATTAACATTTTACTGTTCCCCAAACTTTTCAATGCAATACCTACATATGTTTATTTCATTTATTTTATTTTTGTTTTCTTTTATTCTATTTATACAGCAAGACACACCATCTGTAAAAAGCAGCTGAGTTTTAGTTAATTTATTCTTTTTAGCGTAATATGTGGTTATAGTTTGTGCTTTGCTTCATCTACTTTAAATATTATTAAATAAAGCCACTTGATCATTTGGATTCTGCTTTTTTTTTGTTTTGTTTAGTTTTTTGGCTTTAAATTATTCTTTAGTCGTACAATTACAATTTACAAACTATATTCTGTATTCTGTATTCTGTATACACTTAAATATTTCCCAACTAACCGTAGAGCTTTCGCCTTACTCATTCATCTTTCATCTATATATTTGCAGACGCATTGGGAGGGCCCGAACATGGCTAGAAAGGCGCAATGCTGCCAGATATCATAGTAGCCATAGGCTATGAAATGTAGTTGCAGTTCCTTCCACATAAAAATCAAAGCTCCTCTTCGCCCCTAGTCAAGAAACGCGCCCGAGCAGACGTCTGAAACTAAAGAGAATTGTATTTTAGATATTATTTTGTACATACATACGTATTATGTAGACTTTAGGCATATTATTAGCTATTGGATGTCTCCACTTGGTGGTCGGACGAGAAGCAGATTCGTTAAAGCGAACTTAAACAAATAAAGTTATGTGACGACTAGCTCTCAAAGCTTTAAAAACTGGAAATGGGATGCATTACCCCGTAGATGGGGGTAATACTATAAAGATAGATGCTATTTGTATTCAATAGAAATCAAAATACTGTTTAATAACGGCTAGGGTGGAAAGTCACAATAGCGCCAGTCAAATCGATATTCGATAACAGCGCCACATCTTGTACACGGTCAAGCAGCTGCAGTCACGTATATTGATATGTTATCGATATGATGGCGTTAAATTTAAACAAAAGTTTTTGGCGCAATAGGAAGCGAAACGATATCTGCCAAGAACTCAATATGCAAATGCTGAAAATTGATTGAAAGCTAAGGTACGAATGATGAACTATGGTAATTGTTGATAAGACTTAATTTGATGCATGGCAACCAAAAACCGGCAAATTTAAATAAATTGGGCGGATTTTGAGCAAAGTAAACAAACAAACAGCAAGTTAAGCCCCCTTCGCGTACACATACAGAGGAACACACACACACACACACACACACACACACACACACACACAGCCAAGTAACGTTCGCGAACGTGAACATTCACGACTTCGCTGCTCTTCGTTCAGTTGTTTCCGTATCGCCGCTAAGTTTGGACGCGTTCGCTCCCCGCTCTTGTAGTTTCCAAAGTTCGCGCCGTCGCCTTTATTTTGATAATAAGCTCGAATGCAGTAAAACCAAATACAAGCGGATAAAGAAAATTAATGGCAATTGTGAGTGAAAATCAAATGGCAAATCAATTTAGCCCAACCCAAATATAGGCAAGCAAATTTAACTAAAGCCAAATTCCAATCACAACAAGATGTATGTACAAAATAAACAGTTTGCGGAAAGCGAAAGTTACGGTTGCACTTTTGTAAATTTGCTGTTGCGGTTATTGTGTACGGTGTGTGTGCGTACTTGGCCTGGGCTGGGCCATTTTTGTGTTTTTCTTGGTTTGGTCACAAAGGAAGCTTTATACCGTGTTAAATGCACTTATATTGTTGTTGTTGTTGTTGTTGTTGTCGTTCCCGCATTCCATCTGCAAAGTGCAATAAAGGCATATGCAGGCATGTAGATGCATATCTATGTATCTGCCATACATATGTATGCATGTATGTATGTACGTGCTCAATAAACTCAAGAAGTGCGTGCAAAGTTTTGTTGCAATCTTCTTTTAGATATTTCTTTTACTGTTTATTCGTTATGCATATGTGTGTGTGTGTGTGTATGTGTGCGCGTTTGTGTGCATCCATTGTTGTGGGCGAGCAGGGACACACTCTTATACGGCACCCTGTTGCGCCCTTTTCACTTTTTCGCTATACGTTGCCGAGGTGCGCCCTCTTAAAGATACATACATATGTATGTATGTATGTATGTATGTGATTGAATCAAGTCATAAATACTATGTGTGATTCGTGGAACTGCAAAATAGATAAGCAAGCACTTACCACAAATTTCAATTGATAATATTGATTATGCTAAAAGAAAACTTCTATTGTAAGAAATAAAAGTTGTAATGCTCTGATTTGTGTTATAAACTTCTATAATTCGCACACGCTTTAAAGTCATAATACATTTTTATACATTTATTTTAAAAGTAGTTCATCATTAAGAGTTCGTTGATCCTGTTATCAATTAGACACGCAATCCAGGTTTTAAAACATATGTCGGCCCGCTCCGTGAGCTTTAGCTTATTACAATCAACTAAAAAACGAAAACCCATTAACCCTACATCCGTTAAAGTCAGTGTAAAGCAGTTAAAAATATAACAGTTCGCATGGCTGAAATATATAATATTTCACCAATTGCTTGTTAAAAAACAAAATTGCTATTTACATATTTCACTCGATAATTATGATAAATACGTTACCTAAGAGGTTCTATTCAAAGAAACGAAATAAAAACCGCAAAATTATACTGTTTAGCAATCAATTATCCACACAACTTTGATTTATCATCGACACTGTGATATTTTAACCTTCGATTCCGGACTCGGCCAAATCGTGGAGAATAAAGAAATTTGTGTGGGTAAATTTAATCAACCAGCTGATCCATAGTTCCGCTCATTGTCTGATTTCTGTTGTTGTCGAATACTCAAATTCACGGCTGTGCTAGCAGGGCATTTACTTATAGAGCTGACTGTAAGCTGGCAGATCGAAACGTGATTAGCACAATAATGGAGAATTCATTGTTCATCAGGTCATTAAAAGTCAATCGGGCATGTTGCAATACATTTTTCTAATGCAAAATGATGAGTGCAATGTTTCGGCTGACTCTTTAACGAATAGACAATACAATTTTCGTTTTATTTATATATATTTACTATATTTATTATATTTATTATATTTATTTTACTATATTTATCAATTATCACTAAATTTCGTAGTTAAATATTATTCTGCCCAATCAAAATCCAATTAAGCTGAGAAATTTCTTATTCAGTTTCACATCTGCAATCTCCCCTCTGTAGTCATTTATTTAATTTATGTGCATTTTAATATAGTTTGCTATTGGCAGTTAATAGCTATTTATTTATGCTTTTCAACAAAAAACGCGTAGAATAAATATATAAATATATAATAGTTACGTGTGTCTACATGAATATTCCGATGCAATAATTAAATAATGCAACGCCGACAGCTCGAAATCGTGACCAACTGCAATTGCATTTCTACTGATTTCAATATATATATATATACGAAAAGAGAAAAAAAACCCAAATGAGAGACAGTTTTTATAGTACATCTTATCTGATACTGAACTTTCCCAACGCCAGTCGCACGTAATTTGCATTTTTTTTTTTTCGATTCAATTTTCGCTCTGTTCTTTATGACGAATAAATACAAAGTTAAATACATAACACTTAGCATGAGTCAAAAGTTCCTAACCCCCGCCCCCCCTCTCCCCCCCGCGCGCCATACCACTCTCCTGTCTAACGGCACGATAATGTTATTATATGTGTAGATGTACGAAACGGGGAACATCAGACATAGGCAATTTGCATGCATATATAGCATGCGAATATGCTAATTTTCCAATCGAATAGATTTTAATTGGACCGCGCATTTTCTCGCGTGGAAAGTATTTTCCACCATCGTCCAGCCACAAGTTGGCAGATTTGAAAAGGGCTCATGACCCACGAATTGGCCAATAAAAAAGGCCTTTTGCGCGAGTCCAAAAACGAGTTTCAGGCCGCAGCGCAGACGCTTTGCATTAAGCTAACGTTCCGGAGACGACGCCAAATACATTAAGCAAGCAAATAAATGGACGCAAATCAGAACCGATGATATCAAAGTATTCTGCATTTGTTTTCAGCTTATGTACAGGGTGCTCAAAATAATGTTTGGACATTTCCGATGCGATCGCAACATGTTCCAAAGTTTGCTTTTATTTAAAAAAAAAAAATCAGCAAATGTAAATTGTGATAAAACCCATTCGTAGGTCATAGATATGTGAGAGGTATAATAAAAAATAAATTATATATGAAAAACGGGTCAAGATAACTTTTACATAACATTGCTAGGGCAGCTATATAATATAGGAATCTGATCCCGACAGAGAACAAGAGAAAGTAAGGGGCTAGGCAAAGATACAAGGAGAGATACAGAAAGATGGACATTGGCTTGTCTTACTGATCAAGAATATATATAGTTAATCTGGTCGTGGATAAGGCAACATCTATGCAATAATAGGGTATTAAGATATTCGTAAAACAATGCCTTGGAGCGTTTTGTTGTTAATAGAAACAGTCACCGGAGCTTGTTTATGCATTAGAATCGCATGCTGTTCGGTTTTCATATACATATAGTCAATTCCTTAGCATAATGCGAATGTCGGAAGCATTTGCTAAGTTATAATACAATTAAAGCATCACAACAATTTTTCGTTAGCTGTTTACCAGCAGTAAATATCCATTTATTATTGTCGCTTTTGTGCCGTCCCGACTGCGTTCAGATGGAACTTGATAGATCTGCGATATAAACACGGTGCCGAAAGCGGAACAATCGTGATCCATCTGCCCGGTTGCCCCTGCCCCTGCTCATGCCCCTGCCCCTGCCCTGTGCCCGTGCCCGTTGCCAGCGGCTTCACCTGACAGTCGTCGAGTCATGCGTTGTGGCTGTCCCACTTCACACTCCTCGGCCTCCGCCTCCGTTCCAGTCGTGAGTGGACTGGCTCGTGTTTTGAAATATGCACGCCAACATGAGTCGACAGTTTTTTGAGTTCGTGTTCGTGTAGAGCACTTAATGAGCATTCCTTTAGCTATATAAAGACTGGTCCTAAGGATCTGCATTGGCTTTGGCTGTCGGCTTAGCTTGGCACTTTAATGCATTCGCCCGGCGATAATATCTAGATTATCAATTTCAACAGGTTTCTAGTTTCTTTTCACAATTATTGTTATTTGCATATTTGCCTGCCGAGTGAATACATAAATTGTCTGAGCGCAGATCTGTGACAAAGCAGCTTTGACAGGATTTGCTGGTAAGCCAGGCACATTCTGACCGGTTTCTCGTAAGTATTTTCATATTAATTAGCAGCAGCAAGATGTCCCACTTATATTTCAGTTTTACTTTCGGCTAACTCAGTTTCTTCACCTGCCTTTTAGATGTTGTTAATTAATGTCACGTCATTTATGGGCATTACTGGGAATGTGCCGCAGTCTGAAAAAACTCACAGTCTTATATGTATATAAAAATGTTCCTAATTTACACAAAAATTCACTTACGCAAGCACGATTATTATTATTATAATCTTATTATTATATCGCAATGAAATATTGCAAGGGTTACTCAAATTCATGAGAAGCGCATAGTAGGGCGTTAATTAAAAATACATTTATTTTAAATTTGTAGCTCACCGGGCAGTAAGCTGGTCCTTCGATAGGTAAACATATATGTTCATTTATGGGCATTGCTGGGATTGTCTGACACAACACGCACAAAAATGCACTGTCGCAAGCATGATTATTATGACTGACTGACTGACTGACTGACTGACTGACTGATTGTTGATCAACGCACAGCCCATACCGTTAAAGCTGGTAAGCTGAAATTTTCACTATAGTTACCTTATGCAGTAAAGATGCACGTTAAGACAGGATTTCGCGAAATTCCAACCGCATGTCTTGAAAAATCGCAAAAAATGTTTGTATGACACTTTTTTGTTTACCATCCGATCGGTTTCAAACTCATTTTCATCTTTCAGATGATTTATGCTGGGGTATACCCGCTAGTATAAAATAAAGCTCGTAACTTCTGGACGAAATGCTCTAAAGAAATATGGTTCAATGCTTGATAAGTAATCCAGCAGCTTTACATTTCCAATCAGGATCAACTGAATTAAAAATACTTAAATCAATCAATTTTTATTAAATTGAAATTAAATTTGTAATTTCATTAATACTCGCATCGCAACGCATATGGCAAGGTATTTTACTAGCCGCTTGTTTACTCCTCAGTTCACTGACCGCATTTTTGCGGTATATGCTCGACCAAAATATACCCTGCAAAGTATCCTCTAATTAACTACTGATTGATGATGACGTGCCAGGCTTTATCCAGCTAACATATTTTATATCAAATTTAGTTTGAATTTCCCGCCACTTTGCTAATGCTAGCTCTGAATTGGTTCAAGCTAATAAGAGATTTATTTGGAAATATAAATGCATGGCGTGATGCTAATGTCCGCAAGTTCGGCAAGAGCTAACTCATATAACTTAACATAGAAATAAATAAAAGAAATTTGTTATGATATCGAAATCTAACATATTTCATTTGAATTTGTTTGATATGCGTCGAATTTAATATATTTGTGTTCCTTTCTGTTGTGGATTTTAGTTGCGATTACAGCATCTGCATTTATTTATAAATACATTTTATGACAATTTAAGCTTTTTTACAATAAATGGTATACATATTTGTTGTTGATTTTATTTTCCACTGCTTTTGGGGCGTATAAGCATTTTAACTGACTTCAAGGAGTAGGAGCACCATTCCCAATATATGGCATCATATTTGTTCACCTTATGATCATAGTATTTGCCATTTAAATTGCTAAGCAAAAAAACAATATAAAAATGAATTGCATATTAATTATTTTGACAAAGCTGTGGCGATGAATACCTGTCTGCACAAGCACCGTACCACCAACCACCACCACGATTGTCTCGGCTTGCGCAGTTGCCAGAATCCCAATTGTCATTGTCACGATCGAATGTGGTGAATTTTTGATCTTTGAGGTATTGCAAGATATCATATTTTGCACTGCCCTCAGATTTGCCCAAGGTGATCAAGGTGTATTGGTCCTCCTCGCCAGTAATGGCAAATTGTTCGTATCTTCTATATTCGATGTCACCATCAAATCCTTCCATATGTATGTAGAGCTCATGGGGCTGGGCGCGTGTCAAGCGATGAATCCTCTCGAGACCGAGGAAGAAGTCGCCATCAAAGAAACCAAAACCTTCACGGTATGTGGTCCAATTCCTGTAGAAATCCTCCTTACCGTTGATTCGCTGCTGGATAACCGTCCAGCCAGGACCTGCTATCGCACTATCACATAGTACATCGAAAGGACCTTCTTGATCCGGGCTAATCTTATGAATACCCGGAGCATCAGCAAAGTCGGTGCATTCGCCGTAAACGGGCTTCTCTTCGTCGGTTTTTAGTTTCTTGGCACAAATGTTGATTTCGTTTTTGAGTTCGGATTTGTTGGGCCTGTTGATCAATTGACTTCTTTTCTTTCTCCAGCTGCTCTTCATAGTCCTGCATTTTTATGGCATTGGAATTGGGTTTACTCATTTGCTCTTTTATTGATAAAACGTTGTTCGTTAGCTCTTTGATACTCTGTTTGTAGAATTCATTCTGAGCTCTCAGTTCCAAGATGACCAGTTCATTTTGTTGGCTAAGTTTTTCCTGCAGTTGCTTGATTTCCCTGTCTTTGCCTTCAATTTTATTGTTATTGTTTTCAATTTCCTCCTTCATCTGATGAATATACTTTAACAAAGGTCTCACAGCCTTATAGATGTACTTTCCGCACTGCTCCTCTGCTATTCTGGTTGCCTTACAAGACTAAGAAAAACACGATTATTTACCGCACTTCACGTAAACTTCAATAAAATACCTCATTTTCATTAGCCTGTGTTTCAGCTAGGATGAGCATTAGGCTTAAGTATAGCACATATGGAAACAAAACAGATTTCATTTTGTTTAAACTGCGAATGTGGAACCGACAATCAACACGCACGACAATTGACTGAAATATGTGGATTAATTGGCTCTCTAGCAGCTAAGTAACTGATAGCTGATGAAGCGATAAGCTGTGGGTCAAGATCTCAAAGAAATAAGAGAAAGTAAGAATACCTTCGGCACGCCGAAAATTTAATAGCTTTGCATTTGTCTTATGGTTTTGCTAATGTGTGAGAATAGTGAAGATCGTAAATGCTGAGTTTGATGAAAATATTTTGGAAAACAGAATATTTGCCATACAAGAACCTACTTATCGATCGATCGTTCCTATGTCAGCTATATAATACAGTGGTCCGATATTGATAAGATTTTGCATATATATAGTGTAGAGTAATACTTATGAATGCCAAGTTTGGGTATGATATTTTGATAAGCAAAAAAATTTTTCATACAAGAAATACATTTTCAGTATATTCTTCCTATGACAGCTATATGATATAGTTATCCAATATTGATAAGATTTTGCATGTCTACGAGGAGCACTAACAAATCAAGTTATCTTAATAAAAAAAAGTTTTATATAACAGAACCCAATTTTCGACCGATCGTTCTTGAGCCAGCTTTATCCGATCTGTTGTTACACATTTCATGATAAAATTATAAAACCCTCTGCAAGGGTATAAAAGCCAAGGCACCAAAATTTAGCTTTTAAGTGAGCCTCACCGAACAGCTGAAAGATTGGAAATAACAAAGTTCGCGAGTTGTAGCTGTTTCTCGTGAAAAGATCATCGCTATATATAAAACTGTTTGTCCTGACTAACTGACTGACTGACTGACTGACTGATTGGTGATCAACGCACAGTCCATACCGTAAGAGCTGGGAAGCTGAAATTTTCACTGTAGTTACCATATGTGATGAAGGTGTACGTTAAGACGGTGGAGAAATCGCGAAAAACGTTTGTATGAAAGTTGATTGTTTACCATCCGATCGGTTTCAACTCATTTTCAAAGATCTTTCACAGGCACAGGTCGAAATTTGCCACTCCCAAATCTCGGTAAAAGCTCAACCGAATTCCATAAGATCAGGCTATTTGGTCATGGTTTGGCCCCTTGATCAATTTAGCATCTAAATCTGGCAACATTATTCTCGGTCGAGATTTATGTTAAAGGTCAAAATTTCCCACGCCCATTACTCAGTGAAAACTCATCCGATATTTACGAAGCTAGGGCCTTTGTTCATTGCTTGGCCTCAAGGATCAATTTGGCATCTATATCTGTTTTTAGGTTTTGTCAGATTTGCTTCAAACTTTTTGAACTTAATGAATATGTTTCACCGATTTGGAAAATTTCGCCCGCAGCAGTGGTAAATTGGCGGAAAACGGTTGTATGAAAGTTTTTAGTTTACCGTGCGATCGGTTTCAAACTCATTTCCAAAGATCTTTCAGATAATTTTTTTTATATGTACCACGGTCCATGCCGGGCTATACCCGCTAGTTATAAATTTATCGCAATAAAATCCTGCAAAGCTTACTTGAAATCATGAGAAGCGCATAGAAGGGCGTTATTTAAATTTGTAGCGCAGCGGAAAGTAAGCTGCTCCTTCGATTGGTATACATATGTGTTTATAAACAGATGTGTATATCAATATATGTAGATGTATGTATGTAATTAAGACTGTTCATATAATTCAAATCAAGATTGGGTCATTGACTGTCTAGCACATTCCTTGCCTGAGCTGTCGATTTCGGATTTAGTATGTGCACAGACATATATATATATATTATACGAGTCGATATTATAATTGAAGAACGCTAAATAGACAATAAAAATGCAAAGATGGAACCGTGTGCCATAATTCCGGCTGTGGCA